>NC_089251.1:238033543-238213543 GCF_963930625.1 Muntiacus reevesi
GGCACAGGAGTGCTGAGGAAGAACCAGTTCTTCAACAGAGTCGTGTTTCTTTAAAAGATAATGAACTGCATTTGTAGATGCAAATTAATGTGTTCAGTATAATATTGTTCGAACAATAATGAGTCATGTCTAATAATAACTAGTAAGCTATCCCTACTGCAACAATATAACTTTCACTCTCACAAGATCCATCAGGGAAAAAAAGGTTTGGAAATCAGGCTGCCCATCTATATATGTCATTTTATCTATTCCTCAAGAACTGCTGAGGGCAGGAAACGCACATTTTGACACAGGCACATCAATGCTTATATAAAGTGAACAGCAACTGAAAACGTATTTTTCCCTTTAACAGTTCACCTTGCATGAAGAGGAGCTTTGACTTTGTGGGGGAAGTTCATGCCCTTTACTTTAGATTATTTATGGTTTCTTACTTCACTGGTTGATAATCAACATAAGGCATATTTCTCACGTTTGGAGCTCACGCTCCTCAATTCAGTACCTGGGAAGATAGCATCAGACAAGAACACTTTCCCCGTCCCCTTCCTGGCTGCAGTATATGACTTGATTTTAATTTAGCCATTTCAGTCTTTTTAACCAATTAAGACTGATTCTTCATTCCAGAAACTGCCCACTTCCTGTTGCATGCATTGAATAATTCCAAAAGAATTATAAGGATAAATTATGGTTGCCATGAACTTCTCTTGCCATGTCAGAGGACTGAGAAATAAGGCGTGACGAAGGATAGCATCTGATTAGCTTGAACACGCTGGAAAAATGATTGGTGTAAGTTTCACCGCAGATTTAGAAAGCAGTGTGCTTAGGCATCCAGTGAGATTTACATACCTGAGGAACGGAAGTTCAAACTGCAGAGTGTGAGGTCAATCAAGAAGAACTAGTTAAGATACTCAATTGGCAGCTATTTTCCTCATGCTTTTTTTATACTTATGATTTAATCCCAGTTGAGCTGAACTGCTATTAGTAGGTACTGATGGAATCAAAAGCTTAGGTTACATTCACACATTAGCCTGTTAAACATGGTTCGACTTCTTTAAGGTAAGTATGTTTGCTTCTTTAAAAAGGACAAGGTCTTTTTCCTCCCATTTAAAATGATAGTACAATAATCATTGCTAATTTATGTCAGCCTCAATTCTAATACTTTTCACTAGTCTGTGCTAAGTTGCTACATGGATACTCTGTTCGTAGAGGGTTCTAGTCTCTAAAAGAGTATTCACAAATAAAGATAGATGCTGTGCAAGCATTTGTGTCTTATCGCCTATTTCAGCAAAAAATAATTGATTTCCAAGTCCACTATTTTCAAGTTCCTTTGTTTTTCCCTTTTGTCCTGTCCTCTCCTCTCTCCTATTTCTTTTTTTTTCATGGTTGTAGGTATCTCAGCAAGGACAGAGGCTTCATGGGAGCCTTGTCTGTTCCTTGTTCTAAGTCCCCACTCTTCCCCTGTCTTTTCTCCTGTTTCCAGAGAATCAGAATCTCACGCAAAATTGCCAAGTATTATTGCCAGTGTTGACACTGCCCAGTATAATTATAATCTTTGCATTTTGCCTCAAAGTGATCAACTGGCAAGATCGGGAATATAGAAACTCAAGAAAATTATGGATATAAGTAATTAGGCAGTCTAAAAATATTCATACATTAGAGGACTACAACTTATGGTTTCTGATTGTAGCACAGGTGATTTTATTACATCTACAGCCATTTTAGCCATTGCAAACATAACCACAAAGTTCTTATTCTTCATATTTCTTCAAAACATGATACTCTAAGTGAACAGGGTTTAAAAAAATCCCATATGTAGATGACAAAATAAAATGAGAAGAATGAATATATATGAACATGTTGACAGATAATAATGTCCAAAAATACTCCTTATAAAAAATGTTGTGGTCAATGGCAAAGGATCTGAGTTCAGGTGACCACTAACATTTGAAAGTGTTTTAATCATGAGCATCTCTTGTCCTTGGTTTTCTCATCTGTAAAATGATGAAAGTGGATGAGATAAGACGTAAAGAACTTCATCACACAAAAATCTCTGACTTCCTTATTCTTGCTTAACAGTGTAAAAACATATAGCATTATAATAGAAACACTGTAAATTCATGACACTGTACTTTTGAAGTTCTGAAGCAGAGTGAGAGAAGAATGTCTGGTACAGAAGGAAAACATCATGTTTCTCTTCAGATGCTTCTCCAACTTGACTAGCAGCACACATGTGTCATAGCTCCATTGTGGTCATTTCATTTGTGGTTTCTGTGGCATCAAATACTCAACCTTCTTTCATCAGACTTAGCAAACTCACCTAGGTTACTAAAGGCAAGACATTTAAGGCTCAGTGTCATCCCATATGACATCTTAGTACATTTCACTTTACTCTGGGAAAAATGCTGATTAATCAACTGAAAACTGCATTTGTGTGGCTCATAAATTGCTAACTGTTAGCACCTGAAATTATACAGATGTGGAACAGGGCAAAACAGATTGAAAAAGTATATGCCCAATAAATGAAAGTGAACACAGCACATTTAATTTACATCTGTCCATTCCTTAAATCTATTAGCTGTCAGCTGTGGTGGGTGGTAGAAAGATATCACCAATATATGTAATGACAGAACATGATTTTAATATCATACAGCAGTTAAAAACACTTAAAAAAAAGGATGACTATGACCCAGTCCTCAAAAGTATGAGTGCTAACTGCACATTGTTTAATTGATTTTACTTTTTAAAAATTAATTTCTTTACTTTTTATTATTAGTCATGTATTGCAGCATTAAAATTTACATAAAGGTGAGGATAGCACATGATCTTTATATGTCATCTTATTAAAATGAAGCTATTTTTAATACTTTCAAAAGGCCTATCAGAAAACACAATTTATATCCTCAAAGTATATTTTGTCAGTTTCAAGTACAATTTTTGCATTCATATTCTTTTATGAATTTTAATGGAGACACTTAAATTGTAATTATTCCTCTCAGCTCAAATGCAGGTAACAAATGGAATTCAATCAGTGTTTGCGCATAATGACCATCATTAAGAGAGAAATAATAATGACATTCTCTCTGCATTAAACTTGCAGACTCTTTACACAATGATCTGAATCCCATTATTGATCTCCATGGAGATATGCAATTGTCACCTATTCTGCATAATATCTGAATGTTAAATACATTTGTTTGGAACAAATATTTTAATGAATACAGTCAGTTCCACTTAATTAACTATCTGATAACTGAATATTTTTACTTAATAATTCAACTTGGAACATCAAAATTGTTCTAATTTTTATTCAAATGCACTTGAGATTAGTCATAGATATTCATGTGAATGTTCATAAAATGTATGTGGAGTTTAAAATTCCCCTTGGTTTTCTTTAAAGTACATCCATTAGAGGGACAGTAGAAAGGCATTTTTCATGTTTCAAATAATTTTTCCCCTCAGTGTTGTTTAAAATATCCTCCTAGAAGCTTACTTGTAAAATGTGTTTTCTGACCAGAATCCTTCTGCCATCTAACTTCCTTTTACCATAGAATTGTTCATAAGAATGCCACTATTCATATTTACTTACATACATACATTTTAAATGTGGGCATTTAGTTTGGGGAACAAAATATGAATTAAATATTGAATTCACTTGTGACGAAAACTCCAGGAAAGTCATCATTGGTGACTGTTTAGCCCATTGTACTTTAAAAGAATCCAAAATAATATTTGTAATGATAATAATAATAAACATTATGAAAAATGATGATTAATTATTTTGGCTTTGGATGAAGTGTTACAGACCAGCATCAACCCTCTGTCTTTAGATGATGTGCTATGATTTAGTACCATAAATATTTGCTGAGCAGCCACTGCGAGTCCACCATCACACCTGAGAGTGATGAAACCATGAGTAAGACACCAGATCTGGCTGTGGGAAACTCACCCTCTGGTGAGAAGAAATTCACTCATAGGATAAGTTTTGACATAGGTGGTAAAGGCCAGTGGTTTGGAAGAAGTGCAGTAGGAGCATGGAGGTAGAACTGAGTGGTCCCATGGACCAAGAAAGAGCAGGATATCATTAGAGAGGTGGCAAAACTTAGAGAGAAGAGAAACTTCTGTGTCTTTCAGTATGAAGAGATTCTTTCCAGGTTTAAAATATCAGTAGAAAGGTTTTGAAATAAAAGAAGTTGTATGAATAAAAGCTTGGAGGCATAATGGTATATGGCTTCCCTGGTGGCTCAGATGATAAAGAATCCGCCTGCAACGCAGGAGACTCACGTTCAATCCCCCTGGAAAAGGGAATGACTACCCACCCCAGTATTCTTGCCTGGAGGATTCCATGAACAGAGAAGCTTGGTGGGCTACAGTCCATGGGATTGCAAAGAGTCAGACATGACTGAGCAACTAACACATACGCACACATAAGGGTATGTGGATCTTTATGAGTACCATGAGTGTCACCTAGATTTTGGGGTACACAGTGAGCAGTGTAGGGAGTGAGAGTAAACAGGTTACTGTGACAACTACAACTTACAAACATTTTCTAGGTTCCAGGGGCTTGACATGTATCCCAAATTCTTGGTAAAATCCTGCACTATATCATTTATACAAATAGGGAAGTTACACTAAAGACGTTAACGTGACTTGGCCCCTATCACCTAGCAGATAGGAGGGGGGCTGGAATTTTAGACTAGGTCTATTGATGTCTAAAGCCTGAACTCCAAGTGGGGTTAAAATGAGGTTGGGAGGGCCTTGAATTGCATGATAAGGGAACTGAAGAAGTATTGAACACTTTTCAACTAGAGGAGGAGGTAATCAGATCACTAATTTAGGAAAGGAGTTTGGGTCATGATGTAGAGGGTCAAATTAGAACCAAGGAGATTTGAGGTAAACATATGAATTATGAGGCTCTTTTACTAACCCATGTGTGATTAGCTCAACCAGCAGAAAAACAATGGAAACAGAGGAGAGTTTCAGCCAACTTCCTGCAATAAAATCTACAGAACTTGTTTTCACCCTGGGTAACTGCAAATATAAAAGTCATGAAAGAAGAAAAGAAGAATTTTATTTTCCTCTTCTATATCCCTGAAGATAGAGTAAGGTTTATACTAAATTGTTTAGTTTCCACAGATTGAAATTATATTGATTTAAAAACACTTCAGTTTTTTTTTTTTTTTTTCTTTCTAGGAGGTCCTAGGAATATTCAGCCAGGATATAGTTTTTCTTCATGATAGCTTCCATTTTAATGCCCTTTTAAGTTTTCTTTTAATATTTAAAAATTTTCTATTGCTCCTCTATACCTGGGCATCTAATGTGAAAAGAAGTGAGCTGTTCAGTTCACACTTAAATACCAGTGACTCAGTGGGTAAATCTTTCCAACACTACTGGGAGGGTGAAAGAAGATTGCTTCATGGAAGGCAATACTCAAAGCAAGAATTCAAAAATATCATCCACTTAATCTCTTGAGTGTTAAGAATATTCCAGGTTCTTGGGGTATAAAGATAATTATGGCACATTCCAAGTGGTTTGCAAGATGGGGTAGACATGAATCTTTGGGAGCCAGAGTGTGGACTGTGGTCAGCAGAAGAAAGCTACCCCTCCCACATTGCTATCCATACCCATATCTCTGTGAACTGTGACTGTTATGTCACATAGTAAATGGAACTCTGTGGATGAAACTAAGGTTATGGACCTTCAAATAGGGAAATTATGCTAGAATATCTGGATAAGCCTAGTAAACAATATGAACTGTAGCCCACCAGGCACCTCTGTCCATGGAATTCTCCAGGCAAGAATACTGGAATGGCTACTCAGCCATTCCCTTCTCCAGGGGATCTTCCCAACCCAAGGATTAAACCTCAGTCTTCCGCATTGCAGGCAGATTCTTTACCATCTGAGCCAATAGGGAAGCCCAGTATATACCATAGGCCCTTAAAACTGAAAGAAGTCATCAATAACAGTGCAGCAGAGGAAGAGACAGGAGAAATTTGAAGCTTGAGTAGAACTCAAGTCACAGAGCTGGCTTTGCATCTGGAAAAAGAAGGAGCCAAGCCATGGAATGTGTGATCTCTAGAAGCCGGGAACTGGCCTTAGCTGAGAGCTGAGGAAACCAGGATATCAATCTCACAATTGCGAAGAACTGATTTCTACCAACTACATGAATGAGCCAGAAAACAGATTCTTCCCAACATAATCTGACCCGCAGAACTATAAGAGGAGAAACTTTCTAAGTTTTCAGTAGCTGAGCTTGTGGTAATTTTCACTGCAGGAATAGAAAACCAATACAAATGGGAATAAAACTAATGTTTACTTTAAAAAGATGTAGAGAGTATTAAATATAAGAATGCATTACTGTATCTGATATGTAACAACAACAAAAAAGAAACACTAAAAGCAATTAGCTACTTTTGTCAATATAAGACTAATTCTAAGTTTAGCTCTTGGCCCACAGAGGATATTTCCATTTTACTAGAAGTACCCTGTGTCATGCCAGCCCTCCTCTGTGTCCATGGCCTACTGCCATCAGTTTCAGAAAGATGACTCTTAATGTACCATAACCTTAGCATAATTTAAAGGCAAACTTTCAACTCCTCATGTTATTTTGGGGACCTGCCTCTTCCATGACTGATATGGAATACAGTGAAGTCTAATTCTTTACAGAAAAGATACAAGCTTTGCTCTTTATCATACTTTCTCACAGTGCAGTTCAGTTCAGTTGCTCGGTCCTGTCCAACTCTTTGTGACCCCATGGACTGCAGCATGCCAGGCCTCCTTGTCCATCACCAACTACCAGAGTTTACTCAGAATCATGTCCATTGAGTCAGTGATGCCATCCAACAATTTCATTCTCTGTCGACCGCTTTGCTTCTCACCTTCAAACTTTCCCAGCATCAGGGTCTTTTCCAATGAGTCAGTTCTTCACATCAGTTGGCCAAAGGATTGGAGTTTCAGCTTCAGCATCAGTCCTTCCAATGTATATTCAGGACTGATTTCCTTTAGGATGGACTGGTTGGATCTCCCTGCAGTCCAAGGGACTCTCAAAGAGTCTTCTCCAACACCACAGTTCAAAAGCGTCAATTCTTTGGCGCTCAGCTTTGTTTATAGTCCAACTTTCACATTCATAAGTGACTACTGGAAAAACCTTAGCTTTCGTTAGATGGAACTTTGTTGGCAAAGTAATGTTTCTACTTTTTATTATGTTGTCTGGGTTGGTCATAACTTTTCTTCCAAGGAGTAAGCGTCTTTTAATTTCATGGCTGCAGTCACCACCTGCAGTGATTTTGGAGTTCCCCCCCCCCCCCCAAATAAAGTCTGTCACTGCTTCCATTGTTTCCCTGTCTATTTGCCATAATTTGATGGGACCAGATGTCATGATCTTAGTTTTCTGAATGTTGAGTTTTAAGCCAAGTTTTTCACTCTCCTCTTTCACTTTCATCAAGAGGCTCTTTAGTTCTTCTTCACTTTCTGCCATAAGAGTGTTGTCATCTGCATATCTGAGGTTATTGATATTTCTCCTGGCAATCTTGATTCCAGTTTGTGCTTCTTCCAGCCTGGTGTTTGTCATGATGTACTCTGCATATAAATTAAAAAAGCAGGGTAACAATGTACAGTCTTAATGTACTCCTTTCCCAATTTGTAACCAGTCTGTAGTTCCATGTCCAGTTCTAACTGTTGCTTCTTGACCTGCATACAGGTTTCTCAGGAGTCAGGCAAGGTGATCTGGTTTTCCCATCTCTTTAAGAAATTTCCACAGTTTATTTCAGTCCACACAGTCAAAGGCTTTGGCGTAGTCAATAAAGCACAAGTAGATATTTTTCTGGAACTCTTTTGCTTTTTTGATGATCCAACGGATGTTGGCAATTTGGTCTCTGATTCTTCTGCCTTTTCTAAATCCAGCTTGAACATCTGGAAGTTCACGTTTCATGTGCTGTTGAAGCCTGACTTGGAGAATTTTGAGCATTACTTTACTATCTTGTGAGATGAGTGGAATTGTGAGGTAGTTTGAGCATTCTTTGGCATTGCCTTTCTTAGGGATTGGAATGAAAACTGACCTTTTCCAGTCCTGTGGCCACTGCTGAGTTTTCCAAATTACTGGCATATTGAGTGCAGCATGTTCACAACATCATCCTTTAGGATTTGAAATAGTTCAGCTGGAATTCTAAAACCTCCACTAGCTTTGTTCACAGTGATGCTTTCTAAGGCCCACTTGACTTCACATTCCAGGATGTCTGTCTCTAGGTCAATGATCATACCATAGTGATTATCTGGGTCATGAAGATCTTTTTCTGTATGTTTTTTTGTGTATTCTTGCCAATTCTTAATATCTTCTGCTTCTGTTAGGTCCAAACCATTTCTGTCCTTTATTGAGCTCATCTTTGCATGAAATGTTCCCTTGGTATCTCTAATTTTCTTGAAGAGATCTCATCTTTCTCATTCTATTGTTTTCTTCTATTTCTTTGCATTGATCACCGAGGAAGGCTTATCTCTCCTTGCTGTTCTTTGGAACTCTGCATTCAAATGGGTATATCTTTCCTTTTCTTCTTTGCCTTTTGCTTCTCTTCTTTTCACAGCTTTTTGTAAAGCCTTCTCAGACAGCCATTTTGCCTTTTGCATTTCTTTTTCTTGGGGATGGTCTTGATCCCTGCCTCCTGTACAATGTTACGAACCTCCATCCATAGTTCTTCAGGCACTCTTTCAGATCTAATCCTTTTAATCTATTTATCACTTCCACTCTATGATCGTAAGGGATTTGATTTAGATCATACATGAATGGTCCAGTGTTTTTCCTTACTTTCTTCAATTTAAGTCTGAATTTGGCAATAAGGAGTTCATGATCTGAGCCACAGTCAGCTTCTGTTCTTGTTTTTGCTGACTGTATAGAGCTTCTCCCTCTTTGGTTGCAAAGAATATAATCAATCTGATTTCAACATTGACCATCTGGTGATGTCCATGTGTAGAGTCTTGTATTGTGTTTTTGGAAGAGTGTGTTTGCTATGACCAGTGCATTCTCTTTGCAAAACCCTGTTAGCCTTTGCCTTGCTTCATTCTGTACTCCAAGGCCAAATTTGCCTGTTACTCCAGGTATTTCTGGACTTCCTACTTTGCATACCTTCCCCCAGTGAAATGCAATAAGTCTCAGAGACAGCTCAAAATAACTTATATTACTGAAGAGGACATTTACTTTTTGATCAAAGATCATCTGCATTCACATTAATAACTATGTCTTGCTTTCTCCCAAGGAACAATGGAATTAACATTTGCTTTAGACTTCAACAGATTCAGGTTAAACACCAAGAAGCAATGCGATTTCTTATTTATGTTGGTGCCCAGGTTCCATTGTCCCTTGCTGAGGCAATCACACTCCTTTTTTTGTTTTGAGGGGGTCGCCTGTAGTAGATGTTACCTACTGTAACACCTGTAGTAGATGGTACCTAGTCCATGTCTGCTTGTATTTTACCAACTCAGTGCAGAATGGCCCAGCTCCTAAGTGCCAACATTTACATCTCTGCCTGACAGACTTCCTCTGGTTTCCAGAGTTTCTTCTCTCTTTGCAACTGGTAGGACAAGGTGCTGGGGAATTAACTTATTCAGGAATGTGTCTTAGTCAATGACTGATAGAAGTTGGGGTATAAATTTCCCTTCTCTCTCAGATGGAGGTAACCAGGGTTTCCCAGTAGGATTAGGCCTCAGTTACCAGTTGTGGCAACTTGCTCAATTAGTGACCACATACTGGCAGCCTAATCTTCCTGTCTAACTTCATGACTTCCCCACCAGTGTTTCTCTTTGCTCTTTTCTCTTTTTTTCTGTTTTCTCTTTTTTTTTATTTTTTAAATTATGAAAGTGTGATAACATATTTCAAGAGGCTTGGAAAATACAGAACAAACATACACATAGTTCCACTATATATTACAATTATTTAAGTAAATAAATAAAGATTTTTAGTTGGAATTTTAATATCAAACTCTCAAAAAATCAATAGAATGAATATACAGAAAAGTAGAAGGATATAGTAGATCTGAAAAGCACCATGAATCAATTCAATATAATTAAGATTTATACAATTTTCACACAACAAATTCTATTCAAGTTCCCATAGACCATAAACTAGGAGACCCTGGAACATATCCAGGGACATAAAGCAAGGTACAAAAATTTCATGGTCCAGAGGTATTGAAATCATAGAGTCTGCTCTTTTATCACTCCATCAGTGTTTGTGAGATTGCCTTCCAAATAATCTACTTGCGCTTGAATCTTTGTCTCAAGATTGGCCTCTAGAAGAAAATCAGTGAGGATATTTTTTCCTATTCCCAGTGGATATGCTTTGGTTGAAGATGACTGACCTTATTACTTCCAAGGATGGAGCATGTGATGCACACCTAAACCTGAATGCATCCAATCCTCCATCTCTGCCTTGCCCCTGCCCATAACTGGTTTAGAGATAAGAACATGACATCAGAGGCGGGCGGAGGTGGACTCTTATTAAGGATAAACGGGGGAACCTTCAGGAACATGAGCGTTTGGCCTTATGGGACCACATACTTCTGGTTTTAGAAAAGAACTTCCAACTAGAGGAGCAGATTTCTGACTTATATAAGAGCCTAGAACAAAAAGAAATCAAAATCCAGCAGCTAGCAGAAACGGTAAAGAAATTCAAAAAGGAGTTCAAACAATTTGCGCAGTTGTTTGGCAAAAATGGAAGCTTCCTGTCAAATATGCAGGTTCTTGCCAGTCACATTGACAAGTCCGCTTGACTAGAAGTTCAAGTGCATCAGTGATTACAAATGGCTAACCAGCAACAAAGTAAATTTGATCTGAGGCCTTTGGTGGAAGCAATTGATACAGTGAAACAGAAAATCACCCTGCTAGAAACCAATGACCAAAGACTAGTTGTTTTGGAAGGGGAGACTAACAAACATGATGCCCACATTAATATTCATAAAGCACAGCTGAATAAAAACGAAGAGCGATTTAAACTGCTGGAAAGTGCCTGCTATAACCGAAAGCTCATCTGGAAGGTGACAGACTACAAGCTGAAGAAGGAGGCGCTGGATGGACACACAGTATCCATCTTCAGCCAGCCCTTCTACACCAGCCGATGTGGCTACCGCCTCTGCGCTAGAGCCCACCTGAACGGGGACGGGTCTGGGAAGGGGGCGCACCTGTCCTTGTACTTTGTGGTGATGCGAGGGGAGTTTGACTCACTGTTGCAGTGGCCGTTCAGGCAGAGGGTGACCCTGATGCTTTTGGACCAGAGTGGCAAAAAGAACCACATTATGGAGACCTTCAAGGCCGATCCCAACAGCAGCAGCTTTAAGAGACCCGATGGGGAGATGAACATCGCCACTGGCTGTCCTCGCTTTGTGGCTCATTCCACTTTGGAGAATGCCAAGAACACCTACATTAAAGATGACACCCTCTTCTTGAAAATGGCTGTGGACTTAAGTGACCTAGAGGATCTCTAATCATTGCTTCCGGGGGATAAAAGGACTCCTTGAATCCAGAACCTTTGGTTAATGTAGTGACTGGATCTGGGCTCAGTACACGTTTGTACTTGGCTTTTTGTCCTTAACGTGTGAAGTCATTTTAAGGTTTCTCGAGTGCTGTCTTCTTTTTACATTTTATTGTCCCAGTTTGAAACTTAAAATACTCAAGACTATCTTCTCATTATTCATATTTTTGTATCTCTTGAAAGACGTTAATTTTCTTAACGTAAGGACTGCAGCATACCTCTTTAACTGGTGCTTAGTGTGGGGTCTCAGGGTCTCAGCCTTCTATAATATTAAATGTCTTTGAGGACACAGATGTATTAATAGAACTTCCAGTCAAAAGTGCTTTGGTATTTTTATATTTGGCCTGTGGATTCTAGAACTGACCTTAAGCCTACAAAAGCTGTCTTTTAGGGTAGGCTATTTCAGTTAAGTAGATAAGTTGTTATTGTTATTTAGTCATTATGTCATGTCCGACTTTTTGCGACCCCATGGACTACAGCCCACTGGGCTCCTCTGTTTGTGGAGTTCTCCGGGCAAGAATGCTGGAGTGGGTTGCCGTTTCCTCCTCCAGGGGATCGTCCCGGCCCAGGGATTAACCTGTGTCTCCTGCTTGGCAGGCAGATTTTTTAACCTGTGCCACCAGGGAAGCCCAAGTAGATGGGTAGTGTACTTCGAAGTCAATATACCCAGTTTGGATCAAACTTTTTTGGGTTACATACTGTATTATGGAAGCTACTACACTTTTAATATTTTCATGAAATTTACCAGTAGTCAGCAAGAATAGTTTTGCAAGGCTGCATAAGAACTTGTGAATAGAGTTAGTATTTTCATTCTTCCTGCTGAAGTAAAGCAGAAAACACTGCATAGTATATATATATATATATAATGATTTACAGCCATCCAGCTAAAGTTCGTATCTTATTAGGTCCAACCACGTGAAAAAAACTATTTATAAACAAAATGATCAAATATTAGCAATTTCATAAGATTCAACTTAAAATATACATACATGTTTAAACATAACTTAGAAGTATTTTGGTAGTTATAGTAAATTAATATGAGGATGGGCAGAATTTAGTATATGATGGAGAAAGTGTCATATGGATAAGAGGAATTAAAACCTAGGGAGAACACCATTACAATTTCCTCTGGGTATGAGAACTCCCATCTGAAATTGATGGCTAAGAAGAGTGTCTGTTTTTCTTTTGAGTAGAATTTTGAGTTCATAAATTGGTATGAAAATTGACATTTATGTAAACTTATGATGTTTTTTGTCAAAGTCCTGAGTACTTTGTGAAGAACAGAAAGATCATGTTCCTCTGTATCTATCTGTATGGGTCTGAAAGTGTAAATACAAGTCTATACAAAGTCAAAAAAAAAAAAAAAAAAAAGAACATGACATCATCAGCGTCAGTGACTATAGACATTATTAACTTGCAATTCAGTGAATAAATATTTTGAACCCATACTATATTATGTTTTAGGTATAGTCTGGGTACTACTGGAGTGAAAAGGAAAACCCAAAGTTATATGTTGGACCCCTTCTGTAATCTTACCATCTATAAGAGATAATTATTAAGCAAACAGCTATTCAAATAAAATATGGAATTACAATGATGAAAAGTACTCTTTTAGAAAAAGAGAGTATTTTATTAGTTTTAAATGAAAGTGCCTTTTAACTTTTAGCAGTCCATTAAAGTTTAAAAAAATTCAGAAATTTTAGATATGGTAACCTATCTGATTAATATAGCATTACTAAAATAATAAAAAATAGTATCTTAGTACCAACACCACTTTTTGCCATAGTTCTCATTTCTGACTGCCCCGACTAAGAAGTATAGAACATAAAATGAAATGACTATTCCCATATAGTATTCTATGAATATCCATCTGCCTTGAATATTCATTATTTATAAGCATTTGTCATATCTGTTAGGAAACATAGGAAGTGAATATTGAATGTACTTATTCCACCTGGAATAAGGTACATTTGGAAAATATTGAATATTGAATGTACTTAATCCATTTGGAAAATATTCTAGACTGAGTGTCTTATAAACAACAGAAATTTATTTCTCACATGGCCTTCTTCTGTCTGTATCTTCTCCTTATCTGTCTTATAAATTATTGGATTTAGAACTCACCCTAATCTTATCCTGAGATTCTTACCTTAATTTCATCTGCAAAGCCCCTTATTTCAAATTAGTTTACATTCTGAGGTTCAGAATGAAGTTGTCTTTTGGAGGCCCTAATTAAACTCACTATAACAGGACTTCCCTGGTATTGCAGATGGTATAGAATCTGCCTGCAATGCAGGAGACCTGGGTTCAATCTTTGGGTTGAGAAGGTCTCCTGGAGAAGGTTGAGCAGGAAATGGCAACCCACTCCAGTATTCTTGCCTGGAGAATTCCACGGACAGAGGAACCTGGCAGGCTACAGTCCATGGGGTCATAAAGAGTTGAACACGACTGAGTGACTAACATATAGCAGGTATAATTTTCCTGTTGTGGTCACTGCTATGTTCCTAGCACTTGGACCAGAGCCTAGAGAGTTATAAGTGCTCAGTAAAACTCATTTTGTTAAATGAATGCATTAAGAGCCTACAACATGCCAGACACCTGATTTCTAAAAACAATGCTGTGTCTGTAGCTGGTGATATACAAATCATAGATACATGAGTAGGAAGAGAGTCATTTGGGATTGCTGTTTGACAATCTTACCTAGCAGGCATCATCCTCTTTCTCCTTCCTTGCTTAGCAATATATATTTTAGAAGAAATATTCTCACAAAAAAAGGCAACTTTATGCCCGACAACTTTTTTTTGCTCTAAGTATATGAATATATAAAAGAAATATGTAAATAAAATTTGATATGTAAATTCTGATATCAAGGTTTAGTGACAAAATTTATCATTAAGATAACCATAAGGTGTAATACTTATTCAAATAGCATATTATATTCATGTTTCTTATTATATGTGCTAAGTCATAAAGATTTGAATTTATAAAGTGAAAAAAGAGAGTTTAAAGCTTATTACTGGAAATTCCCTGACAGTCTAGTGGTTAGGACTTGGTGTTTTCTCTGCCGGAGCTGGGTTTTATCCCTAACTGGGGAGCTAAGATCCCCAAAAGCCTCGTGGCAGAACCAGAAGAAAAAAAAAAGCTTATTGCCAATAACTATCCTTTTCCCCTATAAATAGTGTTAGTTGCTCAGTCGTATCTGACTTTTTGCAACCCCATTGACTGTAGCCCACTAGGATCCTCTGTCTTACCTGGAGAATCCCAGGTAAGAACACTGGAGTGGATTGCCATTCCCTTCTCCAGAGGATATTCCCGACCCAGGGATCAAACCCCAGTCTCCTGCATTTCAGGCAGATTCTTTACCATCTGATAAATGTTTACTAACAGGGCCAAAATTCCTGGTTTGTCTATTTTAAATTCACATTAAGAAAACCAGTGCCCAAATTGCTTACTTCCTCTGTGATCTCTAAATCCAGGATAAATATTCAGACCTTCCATGACTTCTTTTTTGTTATTCTCTTCATCTACTATCTATTTAATTAGACAACAAATTTAGAGTGTGAATATAGGGTTAGGGCAAAAATTCACTCATGTAGTTTCAGAACAAAATTTCACTAGAAAAGAAAGGTAGGGAATACTCTATAGCACTTGAAGCCAGCTGCCTGATGTCCTTTATCTATTTTTAAGTTTTTTATGCTTTAAATATGCAATTAAATAACTTTTGTGTGTAAGTATTATAAAATAAAATAGATGTATGAAAACTCTACATCTTATATTCCTTATATATTCCTATATATACCATCAGCAACCACTCCCACTCCTATACTTACACTATAAGAAAAGCACCTTGAATATCATATAGAGAATTTTTAGATTAGAAACTTAGGTCCAGAAAAGTTAACTCTTTTGCCAATGACAACACATATTTATACACACACTTTGACATATATGTCAAGTTACTCATTTAACAACAGGAAAAGAATGCATCTTAGAGAATTAAAATCATGTAGTAAATATCTATTCAATTCTATAATGTAAAACATCACATAGGAAAGAGCTTCTTCACATACCAACACTCAGTATTCAAAAAGAAAACTATGACTAAGAAGGGTATGCTAAAAAGACGTTAAGGAAAAAAAAAAAGAAACTTATTATGGACTGACTGACTGGTTACTAGGGTCACAGGCCTGATTTTTAGCAAAGTGTTCAAGTTCCAAGAATGGCATCCAGATGCTTTCTTAGGTATGGGTGTCATTATTTTTAGCAAAAGGAACCTTTCACCCTTAGTCACGTCAAAGCACAAAGAATTCCATAAATCAGTGCCAGACTTGTTTTTATTCCTAAATACCTGACCACATATATATTTATGTCATGTAAATTTTATTGCCTTGTTTTCAATTAGGATTTAGAAGATGAAAATGGACTTTTAAAATACAAATGTATTTTTTTAAACACTTTTCTGCTTTTCTCCACATCCTTAAATTTCTTTTCCTTTAGGCAATGGAATTGGACTAGTCAATTTCCTTTTTATTGCTGGTCAGTTTCACCTCTTAGATTTCAGGGAGCTACAACATTTCTACATTTCTACTGAAAACATAAGAAATTCCTAAAACCATACTCTAGGCAAGCACATGGAAAGAAACATTTTTTATTTATTACAAGCCTTGTAAAAAAAAAAAAAGAAAGACTTTTTGCCTTAATGCTGAAAGCATGCCCCTTTTGTGTTCAGAAATACAGAAATATTTGAAATTCCCCAGTAATCTTGGGTTCACAAATGGAAACATTTGGTTGTATTTGGTTCACAAGTGCACAGGGGCCTGTCTGCTTTTGGTTCTATGTAATTAGAATGTACAGATTTGACCTCAAATGTGCTATATTGTAGTTACAACGTAAAGAAGTCAGAACAAATGTGCAAAAGGTTGGTTGCAATTTAAACCATAATGTTCTAGAAGTGAAGAAAGGAAGAATGAATAAACCAAGTGAAATTGCTTGTGGCTCTATAACAGATCTACGCAGCAAAAAACATTTAGGACTTGGCAATTATTTTATCCTGACCAATATAGAAAGTCTGACTATGTAGACCCAAATCTTCACAATAATGGTAATTGTTTACTCTGTTACCAGATCAAATTAGCTAGATGGACATCCAAATTTGCATTTGACTATGTCCCGTCAATTCACACAAACCCACTATTCAGATTAAATTGACTGGCAATGAATACATTGGTCAATAGAATTGACTGAACTGACCAGATCATTGAGATATATATTAGGAGATTTAAAAACAAGCAAACAGACATATTGGGGAAACTTTCTAAATAACCAGATCATATTCCAATTTATTGATAACCTCAAAGTTCTTTGTTACAGGTACAAATTATAGCTTTTTGTATAAGGCTGTAAGTTTACAAGATCCAGCCTAAACTTCTATTCAGAATCAGAGGAGGGACTGATAAAAGAAAGGCAGAAAAAAACATTTTTACTTTTAAAATATTTATAAACTATTAAAATGGCCTAAGAGCTTAATGTTTCATATTGCAGTTCAGTTCAGTTCAGTTCAGTCGCTCAGTCCTGTCCGACCCTTTGTGACCTGGTGGATCATAGCATGCCCGGCCTGCCTGTCCATCACCAGCTTCCAGAGTTTACCCAAACTCATGTCCATTAAGTTGGTGATGCCATCCAACCATCTCATTCTCTGTCGTCCCCTTCTCCCCCTGCCCTCAATCTTTCCAAGCACCAGGGTCTTTTCAAGTGAGTCAGCTCTTCACATCAGGTGGCCAAAGTATTGGAGTTTCAATTCACCTCAGTCCTTCCAATGAACATCCAAGACTGATCTTTAGGATGGACTGGTTGGATCTCCTTGCAGTCCGAGGGACTCTCAAGAGTCTTCTCCAACACCACAGTTCAAAAGCATCAGTTCTTTGGTGCTCAGCTTTCTTTATAGTCCAAATTTCATATCCATACATGACCACTGGAAAAACCATAGCCTTGACTAGAAGGACCTTTGTTGACAAAGTAATGTCTTTGCTTTTTAATATGCTGTCCAGGTTGGTAAAGGCAATAGCAACCCACTCCAGTACTCTTGCCTGGAAAATCCCATGGACAGAGGGTCCTGGTGGGCTGCAGTCAGACATGACTGAGCGACTTCACTTTCACTTTTCACCTTCATGCATCGGAGAAGGAAATGGCAACCCACTCCAGCGTTCTTGCCTGGAGAAACCCAGGGACGGGGGAGCCTGGTGAACTGCTGTCTATGGGGTCACACAAAGTCAGACACGGTCGGAGTGACTTAACAGCAGCAGCAGCAGGTTGGCCATAACTTTCCTTCCAAGGAGTAAGCGTCTTTTAATTTCATGGCTGCAATCACCATCTGCAGTGATTTTGGAGCCCAAGAAAGTAAAGTCTCTCACTGTTTCCACTGTTTCCCTATCCATTTCCCATGAAGTGATGGGGCTGGATGCCATGATCTTAGTTTTTTGAATGTTGAACTTTAAGCCAACTTTTTCACTCTTCTCTTTGACTTTCATCAAGAGGCTCTTTAGTTCTTCACTTTCTGCCATATGGGTGGTGTCATCTGCATATCTGAGATTATTGACTTTTCTCCTAGCAATCTTGATTCCCACTTGTTTCTTCCAGCCCAGCATTTCTCATGAAGTACTCTGCATATAAGTTAAATAAGCAGGGTGACAATATACAGCCTTGACGTACTCCTTTCCCGATTTGGAACCAGTCTGTTGTTCCATGTCCAGTTCTAACAGTTGCTTCCTGACCTGCATACAGGTTTCTCAAGAGGCTGGTCAGGTGGTCTGGTATGCCCATCTCTTTCAGAATTTTCCACTGTTTATTGTGATCCACACAGCCAAAGGTTTTGGCATAGTCAATAAAGCAGAAATAGATGTTTTTCTGGAACTCTCTTGCTTTTTTGATGATCCAATGGATGTTGGCAATTTGATCTCTGGTTCCTCTGCCTTTTCTAAATCCAGCTTGAGCATCTGGAAGTTCACGGTTCATGTGCTGTTGAAGCCTGGCTTGGAGAATTTTAAGCATTACTTTACTATTGTGTGAGATGAGTGGAATTGTGAGGTAGTTTGAGCATTCTTTGGCATTGTCTTTCTTAGGGATTGGAATGAAAACTGACCTTTTCCAGTCCTGTGGCCACTGCTGAGTTTTCCAAATTTGCTGTCATATTGAGTGTAGCACTTTCTCAGCATCATCTTTTAGGATTTGAAATAGCTCAACTGGGATTCCATCACCTCCATTAGCTTTGTTTGTAGTGATGCTTCCTAAGGCTCACTTGACTTCACATTCCAGGGTGTGTCTCTAGGTCAATGATCATACCATAGTGATTATCTGGGTCATGAAGATCTTTTTCTGTATGGTTCTTCTGTGTATTTTTGCCACCTCTTCTTAATATCTTCTGCTTCTATTAGGTCCATACCATTTCTGTCCTTTATTGAGCCCATCTTTGCATGAAATATCCCCTTGGTATGTCTAATTTTCTTGAAGAGATCTCTAGTCTTTCCCATTCTATTGTTGTCCTCTATTTCTTTGTACTAATCACTGAGGAAGGCTTTCTTATCTCTCCTTGCTATTCTTTGGAACTCTGCATTCAAATGGATATATCTGCTTTTCTCCTTTGCTTTTCACTTCTCTTCTTTTCACAGCTATTTGTAAGGCCTCCTCAGACAGCCATCTTTCTTTTTTGCATCGCTTTTTCTTGGGGCAGTAAATTCTACCAATGCTTGAGACAGCTCTCCAAGTCAAGTTTCTTAAAACAAAGTCCTCTTTTACTGAAGATTTGAGAGTTTAGCTCTGGAATTGAGGAGACAATGAAATAAAAATGTTTTCTAGAGATGTTTCAGAAAATGATACAAGAAAAATATGAGATCTGATGTTAAGACTAATAATTATGGCCTTCTCAAACCAAACACCACATGATAGAATATTTTTTCCCTAGGATAACCATACCTGTCATTTCATAATCCAAAGTGAGTCTTGTTTATGTATCAATGTCCTATTCCTGCCCTTATGTATCACATGTTATAGCATTTATTGTTGGGTGTACTACAGTACTTTCTGACTGCACTGCCTGTCATAATTGTGAGAATATCATTCTTACGGAAGCCACAGTGTGGCTATTGATCCCTTCCTAATGCAGAGGAGTTCTACACTAGCTGGAGAGCATCTTAAAATCTTCAATATTCGGTGTTAGTAGTCTGAGCAGTGAAAAGAAAAAGTAAACAAAGTGAATTTTTAATTTTAACTTTAAAACTTAAATATACTAGGCAAGTCACCTTTAGATAATTATGTGTAAGTGGAAATAGAAAGGATTTCAAAAGGGAAAATAGTTGAAAAGTAAATCAATGTGAAATTAAAAGACGTTTCCTCCTTGGAAGAAAAGCTATGACCAACCTAGACAGCATATTAAAAAGCAGAGACATTACTTTACCAACAAAGGTCCGTCTAGTCAAAGCTGTGGTTTTTCCAGTAGTCATGCATGAATGTGAGAGTTGGACTATAAAGAAAGCTGAGTGCTGAAGAATTGATGCTTTTGAACTGTGGTGTTGGAGAAGACTCTTGAGAGTCTCTTGGATTGCTAGGAGAGCCAACCAGTCCATCCTAAAGGACATTAGTCTTGAATATTCATTGGAAGGACTGATGCTGAAGCTGAAACTCCAATCCTTTGGCCAACTGATGTGAAGAACTGACTCATTTGAAAAGACCCTGATTCTGGGAAAGATTGAAGGCAAGAGGACAAACACAGGAATTACATCTGATATAGTTTCAGAAGCCAGACTAAGGTTGAAGTACACATTTAGACACCATGAACTCAACAGAGATTCTATCCTCTTTCTGATGTTCTCTTCTCATTTATCGTCTGTTTTAAAGAATTTCTTCTTGTGGTTGAACTGAGCTGAGCCTATATTATCATCCACACCAAATAGAGTTATGGCACTATTCCAGGGTCCAGTGAAAATATATAAGGGATATGAAATAGGAAAATGTCTTGAATTCTTGAAGTTATTATTCTTGCTGGGCGGGTTTACCTCAAATCCTGCCTCAGATGTATCCAAACAAAAAATTTCATTTGTAAAAAGTGTGTAACTGCATCTGGGTTGGTTAGACCAGGTTGATCAATGCAAGGTATTATGGGTCCAGATCCCTGGAAAAGGGAATGGCAACCCACTCCAGTATTCTTGCCTGGAGAATTCCCTGGACAGCGGAGACTGATGGCCTACAGTCCATGGGGTTGCAAAGTATCAGACATGGCTAAGTGACTTTCATAATATAGCAACAACATCGGTCCAGAGGTGTTTAAGCAATTTAAACATTAAAGTAGAATCACTTCAGATAGGGGGAAAAGCCAGAAAAATTACTTTTAAAGATTTAACAGTTGATTGGGGATAATCTATTTGTTTTATATTCTTTATTCTTTTTGCTTTGTTATTAAGATGGCTCTGACAACAAAATCTATGGGTATTGATAAAATTACAAAAACGATTAATACTCATTGTATAACCTACAATGAAAATAGGGTAAATCACAAAGAAAAAAAACTAAAAAAATAAAAATCTAAAAGGTCAGTATCGAGGAAAATACTCTAAGTTATTTTCTTGTTTAACCTTATCATAAATATAATGTATTTACACACTTTAAAAACTTACTTTTTATACTTTAAAAAGTCATATAACATATTTTTCACTTAATATTAAATGAATATTCTCCAATATCTTTAAATATACCTGTAAATGTGATATTTAATTACCATATATATTTACTTCTATGAATGAAATGTAATTTATTTAGCCCATCCATTATTGATGGAATTTTTGGTTGTTGCATTCTTTTTCTTTTTTTTGCAATTATAAATAACACTCTTCTTTAAAAGTATTTCTGTTCATGTCAGAGAGTTAAAGTATATGTAATTTTCAATACATATCTTCCATATTCAATAAATACCTTCCAGAAACCTTGTAACAGTTTAGGTCTGTGCTAGATTGGTATATGAGTGTTTATTTCGTCCTCCTCATTGAAAGCAACAAAGAAAATCATCAGAAAAAAGAATACAAGCTTTGTTCATCTGGTACAAAAATATGGCACTGTATAGGTATTTTTAATATGCATTTCTTTAATTAGCAGAGTAGTTTATTTTCAAAATGTATTTTTTGATCATTTTCATCTTCCTTCTGCCAGTTAATATTTCAGCTGAGGATTTAGCTAAGCTACTCCTTGGTGTTGCTGTCTTGCCATCCATTTGGTCTGGCCAACCAGCCTGCAGGGCCCTGAAACTGACACTAATCCTCATGCAAGCAGGGGCCTTAGAGTGCTGCCTGTAGAGTCACAAGCAAATGTCAGTCCCTGGTATAACTTTCCCAGCAGCCCTTGTGATCAACAGTCTCCCTTGCCTCCTAGGGCTTTCCCCATGTGTGCCTTTTAGATAAGACTACAATGTGCCTTATAAAAAAATCACTCTTTTTGTTTGCATTGCCCAATCTTAGCCCAGTAACTATAAAGCACCCTACCCATGGACCCTCAAAAAGGTGGTGCTTAGTCGATCAGTTGTGTCTGAGTCTTTGCAGCCTCATGGACTGTAACTTGCCAGGCTTCTCCATCCATGGGGATTCTCCAGGCAAGAATACTGGAGTGGGTTGCCATGCCCTCCTCAGGGGATCTTCCCGACCCGGGGATTGAGCCCAGGTGTCCCGCACTGCAGGCGGATTCTTTATGGTCTGAGCCACCAGGGAAGACCCTAAGAAAGGCATGTACCTCAAACTATGTCTCTCTCTTGCTGTATCCTACCTTGACTTCCCTGTGTGGCCCTTCAAGGTGTTGCCTCCAAGAACTGTAATAGGCTTTTGTAACTCAATTTCTCTCCTTGTCTCTTGTTCAATTGAGACTCACCATCTGGCATGCTGTGCTCCACTTAACAAGTGTTAATTTAATAAATTATTAAAAATTTCTTTGCCCATTTTTCTAATGGGATTTTTTAATATGTCAGAAACATTTGTCATATGATTGAAAATATTTTCCCATTATTTTTATGTTTTATTTTTTACTTCTGTTTATGCCAATTTTTGTTTTTCTGTTTGCAAGTTTGTGTGTCTATGGGTTTATATGGTCAAAGCTATCAATTTTTCTTTTATTGCCTCCCTTTTTTTTTCCCTCCCTTTTTAGGTGGGAAAAAATAAAAGAAAAAGATAAACATTTATATTTTACTTTCAATCTAAATGTTTAAATTTTTTTGCTTGTTAAGGCATTATCCGTCATGAATTTATTTTGATGTGTGGTGGAAGTACAGATCTAACTTTAATCCTAATTTTTTTTACCCCAAATAATTAACCTACTCTCCAAGTATAAGTTACCAAATAATCCACTCTTTCCTTTTGGATCTTAAATGTCAGTTCTTATTGTGTATTATAAAAGTAATTACAAATATATATTAAAAATTATCTTCCAAGATATATGTATTCTTATTCTATTACTATACTGTCTTTATAATTATGGTGCCATATGTTTTCATGGGCTTCCCTGGTGGGTCAGTCGGTAAAGAATTCGCCTGCAAAAAAAAAAAGAATTCGCCTGCAGTGCCGGAGACTGCCTGCAATACAGGAGATGTGGGTTCAATCCCTGGGTTGAGAGGATCTCCTGGAGAAGGAAATGGCAACATTTCGAATATTCTTGCCTGGGAAATCCCATGGACAGAGGAGCCTGGCAGGCTACCTGCTATGGGGTCACGAAAGAGTTGGATATGACTTAGCGACTAAACCACCACCACCTTGTTTTCATCTCTGAGAAGGAAAGTCCTCTCCTTTTATTATTCTTATAAAATTTCAAAGTTAGTTTTATCTGTTTGAATTTGCAGTTATACTTATAATTACTCTGTCAAATAGAGGCAGCATTGACTGGTATCAGACATCTAAATAAATATGTCCTAACTGAGTCCAATGCAATAACAATGTCCTTGTAAGGGAAAGAGGAAGTGGCAGAGTTACAGACAGAGGAGAAGATAATGGAAGTGGAGGATAGAGAGAAGAGAGATTTGATGATGTCTTCCTGCTGGTTTTGAAGATGGAAGAAGGAGCCACAAGTCAAGGCAAGCAGGAGGCCACTAGAAGATGCATACAGCAAGGAAATGGATTCTCCTCTAGAGCCTCTAGAAGGGAGGCAGAGCTTGATTTAACCCACTTTGGACTTCTGACCTTAGGAACTATGAGAGAATCCTTTTATGTTGCTTTTACCCACAAAATTTGTGGTAATCTATTACAGCAACAAAAGAAAAGTAATAAAGAGGGAACTGACATCATCAAAATACTAAACTTGTCTTTCAAGAACATAATATGCCACAGCTTCGATTCAGATCTGCTTCCATGCCCCTCAAGCGAAGTGTTTGTTTTTAACACGAATATCCTATATTTTGTGTAAAGTTTATCTGAATAATTTAGATTCCATGGATGCTATTTTTTTTTTTTTTTTTTTTTACCATTTGGTTCTTTTTTTTTTCTCTCATTTATTTTTATTAGTTGGAGGCTAATTACCTTACAATATTGTAGAGGTTTTTGTCATACATTGACATGAATCAGCCATGGATTTACATGTATTCCCCGTTGGGTGAAGATGGATGCTATTATTAATGAAATGTTTTATCATTATGTTTTACATAGTTATTTATGGTAAATGGGAAAGCCATTGTTACTTTTGTTAGTCTTCTTTTCCCCAATTGTTCTGATTTTCTGCCTTAAAAAAAGTGCTTTTATTTGTATTAATTCTTGCTTTCTTTAGTTTTGTTTCAGGTTTATTTATGTTGTGTTTATTATTTAGTTGAATGCCCAGTTCACTAATTTTCTTGTTTTCTTCATTTGACATTGAAAATCGTTGTTAAGATTTGCTTCTGTCTGCTTTTACATTTTCTTGTGGTTTGATTTGTAGTGCTCTACTTTTAATTATTTTTAAGTGTTCTCTAATACAGATTTATTTGACACTTACTGAGGATTTATTTACATGACACTTTTTTTTGATAAGGTTTACTTCAAATTTATTTTGTTTCTGCTTCTTTTTATTGTATGCATACAAAGGGACACATGTGATTTCATAATTTGAAAATGATAAAGGATATTTTTTAACCTGTGATCTAACATTTAATCCATTTTGGTAACTATACTATGAGCCTTTGATAGAGGTACTATTTTTCATTTGACAAATGTCAATTAAATATGCCATGTTAAAAGTACAGTGTAGTAAGAATATAGTACAGTACAGACTGTCATATATTTGCCCCTTTTTAACTTTCAAACTTTGTGAGTCATTTTTTATATTAAAAACAGTGTATCTAGATTTCTTTTCAGCTCAATTGGATTTTTTAAAGGTAACAAGATCCAGATTAAAGCAGTAGTGGATGAAGTTGATCAGATGTATTTGAAAGAGATTGTAGGAGATAGAATTGACTTTACCTGAGGATTTTGACTGCATCAGGTGGAGATTCAAGGATGACTTCCCATCAGAGCAATGGGAATCATTATATGGAGTAGGTAAACAAAGATGTTGTAGGGATTTCTAATGGATCTGTTTGAGTTGCCTTTATAACATACAAGTTGAGCGTATCTAGTAGGTACTGGATGAAAAGATTTGAAGCTCAGGCATGTGATAAAAGCTAGGCTTTTATTGACAGAAAGGCAGAGTTTTTCCTTTTAATTGAGAGTGGAATAAGCATACTTGCCTTTTGAGTTGTACAAGAGATAGATTGAAGATAAAAGGCAAATAGGGAATCATTAGTGAAGGATAATCCTGGATCACGAGAGGGATAGTGAATCTAAAGCAGAGGTAAAGCATTTGTCTTACGAAGGAGAAAAGATTTTAGTGGGGAAGAGATTAGCAGGAAAGTAAATATGTTTTTTGACTCTGAAACCAGAAGAGGAAAGGGCGAGATTGCTTATTTCTGACTATTTGTCCAAGTCCTTTAAATTATGATGCGATCCCTGTTGAATCTTGCTGCTCACAGACAGTCAAAGAAAGACTCATATACTACCTGATAAGTGAAGAATTTGAGGTATGCATTGGTAGTTTGCTCTCCTCAGCCTGGTATCTCCTGCTAACAGAGGTGGGATTTCTGTGCTTAATTTCCTGGTTTTGAGTGTGATGTGGGGCGGTCTCCATGGTGCTTCTGTTTTATAAAAGCACAGGAAGCAATGAAGTGATAAGAAAAGAAGAGATAGCATAGTGAATTTGTTAAGGTAGTGATAATTTGAAATTAATAAAAGAGAGAGAGAAAGAGAGAGACAGCCAGTTTGGAGAGAGAACAGGATTTTGTGGGCATTGTTGAGTCCAGCTGAGGCCAAGATGACTTGGAGAGCAAGGATTGTAATATTAGCTCCAGAAGTACTCAGAGACCTGGGAACAAACACGTATATTGGACTAGTGACTTACTCTGTTAATGGCCATCTGCACAGGAGGCATAGCAGTAGATCAAAGGGAAGAGGGCCAGGGACTTAGGGTGTTAGACTTATGTACTTTATGGATCAACTTTGTTAAGAAATTCAGTTCAGTTCAGTTGCTCGGTTGTGTCCAACTCTTTGCGACCCCATGGACTGCAGCACGCCAGGCTTCCCTGTCCATCATCAACTCCCAGAGCTTGCTTCAACTCATGTCCGTTGAGTCAGTGATGCCATCCAACCATCTAATCCTCTGTCATCCGTCCCCTTCTCCTCCTGCCTTCAATCTTGCCCAGTATCAGGGTATTTTCCAATGAGTCGGTTCTTCACATCGATTGGCCAAAGTATTGGAGCTTCAGTTTCAGCTTCAGCATCAGTCTTTCCAATGAATATTCAGGACTGATTTCCTTTAGGATGGACTGGTTGGTTCTCCTTGCAATCCAAGGGGACTCTCAAGAGTCTTCTCCAACACCACAGTTCAAAAGCATCAATTCTTCGGTGCTCAGCTTTCTTTATGGTTCAACTCTCACATCCATCCATGACTACTGGAAAAGTCATAGCGTTGACTAGATGGACCTTTGTTGGCAAAGCAATGTCTCTGCTTTTCAATATGCTATCTAGGTTGGTCATAACTTTTCTTGCAAGGAGTAAGCATCTTTTAATTTCATGGCTGCAGTCACCATCTGCAGTGATTTTGGAGCCCCCCAAAATAAAGTCTCTCACTGTTTCCATTGCTTCCCCATCTATTTGCCATAAAGTGATGGGACCAGATGCCATGATCTTAGTTTTTTGAATGTTGAGTTTTAAGCCAACTTTTTCACTCTCCTCTTTTACGTTCATCAAGAGGCTCTTTAGTTCCAGGAATAGACCTACAGAAATGGACGCAGGTTGTATATGCATATATTTGCAATATACATATATATATATATGCATATACATATATGTGGTATATAGAAATATAATTGTTTTTTTTTCAATATTGACCTTGTATACAGAGACTTTGCTAAATTTCTTATTAATTTTAATGATTTTTTTTCCTGGGTTTATTTGGATTTTCTGGGATATAAAATCATGTTGTCTAAAAATAATGGAAAATTTATCTTTGCTTTCCCAGTGTTAATATGTTTTATTTACTTTTAATTCTTCATTTGATTGTTAGCCCCACCAGTAGAATGTTGTATAAAAGGGATGATGGTAGTATTCTTCTTTTAATTTGAATCTCAGAATGAGAATTTTCTATATTTCATCACTGAATATGAGTTTTTGAAAGGTACTTTATCAGAATAAGTAGGTTCCCTTTTTTGATTAGTTTGCTACGTGTTAAAATGGTATTGACTTTTATGAAAGATGTATTCTATATCTCTTGAGAAGATTATATGATTTTTCATCTTTATTCTGCTACTGTAGTGAATTACAGATTGAATTTAAATATTAGACCATTCTTATACTCCAAGAACTGTCACACTTCATTGTGTTGCTTTATTCATTCAATAAATTGCCACATTAAGTTGCTGCTTTTTAAGAGTTTTCATCTATGTTTACTAGAGACATTTTTCTCTAGTTTTCATTCCTTGAATGTCAAATATTTTATAAAGATTTTATTCGACTCATGAAAAGTTGGAAAGTTTATTCTGGAAGAGTTTGTGTGAGACTGCTGTTTTAAAATTTTGGTCCAAGAGCCAGATTTCTTTTTTAGGAAGACTTAAAATTATAGATGCTCTTTCTTACTGTGTTGGTTATATTAGAATGCTTTTTTCCCTAGGAGTTAATCTTTTTTGTTAGTGGTGTAAACTTGTTGATAAAGCCTAATTTCTATCTTTTTAGTATTTGGAGGATTTATAATGATATGTTTTAGTTCCTACTATTAACAAAATTGTTGAATATTCCTGTGAGAGAGTGCCTAATTTTTATTAGTTTTTTAAAATTAGAGAACACACTTTTGTCATTTTTGTATTTTGAATGCTTATTTTTTTTATTTTGTTAGTCTGTGCCCTCATATTAATTATCTCCTTCATTTAACTTGTTTTGGGTTTAATTTGCTGTTTTTTAAAAAATTCTAAACTTTCAAAGATGGATATTTTGATTGTAAAATTTCAAGCTTTTGTTTTACATGCGTTTAAGACTGTATATTTTTCTCTAAGCACTGTTTTCATTATATTCCAAAAATTTGTATAGATACTACCATAATTATCATATAGTTCTGAACATTTTACAATTCTTTTTGTTTTTAAAAAATTGTTTGCTGTCTGGTTTATTTCCAAAAGATGTGCATGTTTGTTTCTTGTTGTATTTCTTCTGTGTTTTGATACCTGACTTAATTTCACTGTTGTCAAAAACATCTTATGAATGCATTTATTTTTTAAAAAAGCATTTGAGACTTGCTTTATGAACTAATATCTACGCAAATAGGGCCATTTGCTAAGAATGTATGTTCTTTATTATTGTCTTCAGTGTTTTATATATAAAAATGAAGGCAACTTTTTGTATTGCTTTGTTTACATCATTTATATCTTTTCTGGTTTTTCCTACTTTATCTAGGTATTAAAAACAAAGAGTTCAAGTCCCCAGTGTAATTATGGATTTGTCTCCTTTTCTATTTATATATTTTGAACCCATAACACTGGTGCAGTAAAATACAGAATTTTTATACCTTCTGGTTGATTAACCCTTTTATGATGTAATTTTTGCTCTTGTTTTTATAGCCATACATCGTGCTTACTTTGTTGCCACTAATATAACAGCACCAACTTTATTTTGGAGAATGTTTGCATGAAGTTCTTATTTCCAAGACCTTATTTTCTCTTTGGAAGAGAAGTCTCTTTCAAAATTTCTGTGTCATGTATTATTGATGTCTTTTTTATAAGAGACATATAAACTTTTTATTTGTTAAAGCAAGACTGACAATCTTAGTCATTTAATTGAGTTATTGCAATATTTTACATTTAGTATGTGTTGCAGTATAAGTTGCCCCTTCCAGGGCCTGAAACTGGGCTCTTGTCTAACACTTGGAAATGAATTGCCCGAGGAGACACATGTGCTGACAAAGCAAGAGATATTATTGGGAAAGGGTGCCAAGGTGGAGAGCAGTAGGTAAGAGAACCCAGGAGAACAGCTCTGCCACGTGGCTCGCAGCCTCGGGTTTTATGGTGATGGGGTTAGTTTCTAGGTTGTCTTTAGCCGATCATTCTGACTCAGAGTCTGCCTGGTGGTGCACGCCTTGTTCAGCCAAGATGGATGCCAGAGAGAAGGATTCTGGGAGGTGGTCGGACATGTGGTGTCTCCTTTTGACCTCTCCCAAACTCTTCCCGTTGGTGGTGGCTTATTAGTTCCGTGTTCCTTACCAGGACCTCCTGTCGTAAAACAACTCATGCAAATAGTTACTATGGTGCCTGGCCAGGGCGGGTGGTTTCGGTCAGTGTGCTTCCCCTAACATAAGTGCTAATATATTTTTGATATAAAGCTGGATATGATTTGCTAATTTTTCCAGTATGCATGTGTCTATGTTCATGAATGATTTTAGTTTATAATTTTCTTTTGTTGTAAAGATATGCTGATTATGCTGTCCTCGTAAAGTTAATTGGAAATATTTCTCTTCTATGCACTAGAAGAGTCTATACGGAATTAACATTATTTCTTTCTAAAATGTTTGGTTGAATTTTCTGTATTATTATTGAAGCTTAGAATTTACCTTCTTGAAATGTTTTTAACTGTCATAAGTTTCATTAATCCATATGTATTTTCATATATATTTCTTTTTGTATGAACTGCTTTCCTGGTGGCTCAGATGGTAAAGAGTCTGACTGCCAGTGCAGAGACCTAGGTTTGATCCCTGGGTCAGGAAGGTCCCCTGGAGAAGGAAATGGCAACCCACTCCAGTACTCTTGCCTGGAAAGTCCCATGGATGAAGGAGCCTGGCAGGCTACAGTCCACGGGGTTGCAAAGGGTCACATACAACCGAGTGACTTCACTTTCTTTCTTTCTTTTGGTAGTTTGTATCTTTTGAGACATTGATTCATTTCAACTACACCATTGAATTTATAGGCATACAGTTTTTAAAATAATATTCTTCTACTAATTGTAGTATCTGAAGGGTCTTTAAAGATGCTTTCTCTTTCATTGCTGATATTAGTAAATGTTTCTATATTTTAGACATTTTTGCTAGAGGTTTGCCAATTTTAAAAATAATTTTTATTTTTAAACATCCTTGTTTGAATATCTCCAAAAAGATTTTTAAAAGTAGTAAACAGTTTTTGACCAACCCCCCCCAAAAAAAACATATACAACATATACAACATATACAACAACAAAATACCTAATACAAAGCATGAACGTTGATTAGATCCTCTAGTTTAACAAAGCCAGGTATATTATTTGTGAAAATGGCACTAATTTCAATTTAGACTTGATTTTAGATTATAGAATCATTTTTAATTTTCATAAGCATGAAAATGGTGCTGCAACTGTGTAGAATATATTTATTTTTAGGAGATGTATAATGCTCTACTTAAAGTATTATTATACCTGCAAATTATCTTGAAAAATTTTAGCAAAATTAAATGATACAGAAAGTACATAAGTTGTTGAATTTGGGTGGCAAATATATATGTGTAGTTACTGAACTATTCATTCTTTTTTATATGTTTAAAAATTATTTTAAAAAACTGAAAAATATTTTAATATTGGGCACTGCCCACTACCAGCAAATCAACGTGAGCCATTGCTCTATTAAACTGATTAGTGAAGACTTCTTTGGGGATTTGGAGGTTTTGGCTGGGCTTTCAAAACTGGAGCAAAGTTAGGTAGATGGAATTGAAGAGTGAGGTCATGCTTGAAAGGGAGTAATATAAACAAAACTTGAGAGATTAAGATGAAAATGACTTGTCACTTTTGACTTGTCTTAATCCCTTTGCTAAGGGTGTTAAAGCTGGCTGTCTGAAAATTTATTTATGACTATGTTATAGTAGTAACAATTTTCCCTAAATAAGAGGTTCTGTGTTCATTGGGAGAATTTTGGAGGAATTTGTCTAAATGTCTTATTTTAAGGACTATGAGTCATTCATTATGACATTTGCCAGTTCCTTCACCAGAGTTTCTATCTTAAGGATCACCGCATTTCTTTCCTCATAAGTGTGTTTGTTTGTAATGTGACATGGGAAAAATAAACTTTCTATATGTTCCTCATTGCTCTGCTATTCCCTGTAAATGTTTAGGAATCAGAATGCTACTAACCTGTTAATATATTCAAAGCTCCCAGATGTTAGTTCAGGGTTTCATGCCTCAGAAAATATGTTAAATTTTCTTAGTGAAACTTCTTCATGTTGTCCAGTCATACTACCTATGGCCCCTTCTGCCTCCCTTCCCAAATTCTTCTATATCCCAGTTCCAAATAATCATAGTGATAGCTCTGCACTCAGTCGCTTACCTTCTGAATAATAGCAGCACCTAGCACTTACACTGTATTTGGTTTTTCATTTTCAAAGTGCTTTGCAATCAGGGACTGGCTGAGCTCCCTTAACCGTGAAATTTATTTCTTGATGACAGAAGGAACAAAACCTTGGCATCTGGCTATGCCCACTATTGCCACCATGGAGCAGGGAGAAAAATCAGTGCTGTGGATGGAGGAAGAGGTTAGGGGTCAGGAGATTTGTGTCCTATTTTTGACTCTGCACTTGGCTTGTGCACATCCTGGCTTAAGGCAGCGATTGCTCACCGTAAATTTTACCACCTGTAGGAGAAGGACGATTGAATCCACATTGAAAAGAGAAGCTCATCTGTCGCAAATAGGATGCCTTGAATTTGTAGTGGGACTCTGATACCTGATGAAATTGTTAACAGAGTGACTAATGGAGACTACCCCTTCATGATGTGGTATTTTCTATTAAAAGATTAATTTTTAAAAATTATACAGTGAGTAAAAACATCTTTACTACATTTATTTCCCATATTCTTCCCCTTCATAAAAGTCAGTAAGTCCAGAAAAAAATAGAAATAATATAAAGCTAAGCCCAGTTTGTTATTAATGCATTCAGTAAACTACGTATTATTTACATATGTCACAGTCATCATGATAACTTTTAATTATAAAAATTAATCAATGAGAATTTCTAGTGGCATACATCATAAGATTTGGTGATCAAACTGACATCCTCCTCTCTTCTAATTTGGGGTATTTTTTCTGTTTTTAGTATGAATGGCAGGTTAAGTTATGAAATATCTCTCAATATAAAAGAATTGACGATAGTGCAGAAGAACAATAGATATAATGGCAGTAATAAAGACAATAATTCAGACAAAGACAAATGTGTTTATCTGGATATTTATTTTGATGTGCATATTAATACACATTTACTTTTTTATGACAGATGTTATTAGAATTAGAACATTTGCCATCAGTGGAATTCATGTATCTAAGTCTCTCATGTAGGAAAACATCTCATACAGATATTTTGGCAGGACATGTTCTAAGACAGAAGAGTAGATAACTGATATGAAATGTATGATGTTTACTTGATTTCTTATAAAAATGAAAGTGATAAATTTTCTAAAGTATGTAAAAAAGTAAAATCCTGATGTCAGGGATTCTAAAGAGAAAATGTGGGATGAAATTTGGAGTGGAAGAAGAAATCACTCACTAATTTCGTGCTGGTCAGAAATCACAATTGTATAAACCCATAGAAAGAGGCTTCTGCTCTTTTTCTGCCCTCATTCTTCAGCGATAGGCTATTTCTATCAGAACAAGGGGAGTTGAATATGCATGTTCTATTCACATTGAAGTCCTGTCTGGGAGAGTGAATGAAGGGGGGCTTACAGCATCAATTAGTGACACTATTAGTTTTCCAAAGTAGACGTTTCCATTTCCCTGTCTTGTTGTATTTATTTCTTCTCTGAAGTGATGGCTAGCTAATGTGAAATAGAATATGCCAACAAAACCTGAAAAATTAAGAAAGAGAACCAAATGTTCATTTACCTAAATATTCAATACATTTATAACCATAGTCCATCAACCAATGGCTGATTTTTCAGTTTCTCATTTCAAAACAGCACAAGTGTTAGACTGGTGTTTAGGCTAAATGAAAGAAAGAAGAGATCAGCTCTTTCATGTATTCATTTGCCATGCTTTGGGAGTTATCCATGATACAGTTGGACTTCCCAGATGGCTCAGTGGTAAATAATCTGCCTGCGATGCAGGAGACACAGAAGATATGGGTTTGATCCCAAGATTGGGAAGATCCCTTGGAGGAGGAAATAGCAACCCACTCCAGTATTCTTGCCTGGAAAATCCCATGGACATAGGAGCCTGGCGGGCTGTAGTCCCTAGGGTCACAGAGTGGGTCATGACTGACATGCATGCACATTGCAAGGTATGCGATTTTCTGCTAAAATTCAATGGAGATAATTATTATCATTATTTTTTCTCATTTTATTCTCTTAAAAATTTGAGCCCAATAAAAAGAGTGCTAACCATCTTTCTCCTTGATCACAAAATTGACAGGTTTGTTTCTCATATCCCTAATAACATTTATAAAATTTAGCAGATTGTACTGACTTTACCATTTGGGGGAAATAAAGTAGACTACTGTCTTGTTGGTCCTCAAGATTCAGCGGAGGAAGTAGAATTTAGGCTGAGGCCTCTGACTTTTCCTACTACTATTTGCTAATATTTTCACTGCAGAAAAATATAGCTTTTTTGCGTTTTGTTTTACAGAGCGCTTATTACACTTTCCAGGTGGTACTAGTATTAAAGAACCAGCTTGCCAATGCAGGGGACATATGAGACTTGGGTTCGATTCCTGGGTTGGGAAGATTTCCTGGAGAAGGAAATGGGAACCCACTCCAGTATTCTTGCCTGGAGAATTCCATGGACAGAGGAGCCTGGTGGGCTACAGTCCATGGGGTTGCAAAGAGTCTGACTTGACTAAGCACACATCACATATTATAATCTAGGCTCTGGTCCAAATTCTGGGAATACAACAGTGACTACAACAGAAAATTATACCTGCTATATGTTAGTCACTCAGTTGTGTACAACTCTTTGCAACCCCATGGACTGTATGTAGCCCACCAGACTCCTCTGTCCATGAAATTCTCCAGGCAAGAATACTGGAGTGGGTTGCCATTTCCTTCTCCAGGGGATCTTCCCAACCCAGGGATGGAATCTTGTGGGCAGATTCTTTACCATCTGAGCCATCAGGGAAGTCCTATATAAATACAGAGGCAGAACATGCTAAATGTATATATATATATGCTAATATTTTCACTCCAGAAAAATAGAGTTGTACTCATTTTAAAAATTAATGTTTGCATCAGAAATGCTTGATTTTATTGGATATGATAGAGAAAACTTTACTAGTAAAGAAAAAAATCTGATGTAATTTAAGAAAACCATGTTTGATACAATAATGCTTCCCCCTCCAGTTTTCTTGATTTTTGCTTGTTATAAATTTTTGGGTGTTTCTTTAAGCAGAAAACACAAATGTTAAGACAAAATAAATCTACATACCTTTATTAAGTGTAAGTGGTTGGAATGGCTGTTCTCTCAGAAAGTAATTTCACAGGCATCAGTGTTATACTATTGAAACCTATATTGAAAGCAAAAAGTGTTCTTTCTTCAAAACACATAAGTACTTTCAAACTTCTCATGACCTATCTCTGAATTTTAGCATCTCCTTGATCCTGAGTGATTCTGGCAAGAGTTCCAATCAGCTTCAACTGGACTTATGTGGACTATGACCAAGAATCAGTTCACCATATTTACCATCACACTAAACCTGAACAGTTCAAGTTTAAACAATGTGTGGTAAGAGCTGGGCTTGAGAAATTATCAAATGTTTTAAGCATAAGGAGTTCAATCTTGTGGCTCCCAAATTGTTTATTCTGCTGAATATCCAAGAAGCAACATTTAATGTATAGCAAAAACCCAAAGTTCTTTCCAGGGTTTGTGGAGGGTATAAATTCAGGAGTTAATGTTGGCAAAATCCAGGAGAGGCAGAACATGAAAAATAAAGGCCAAGGTATAAATAAAATCTGATGATTCATTGTTACATACTATTTCTAGACTATCTTTAATCAAACTGGTAAGAACATCACTCATAGACACAGATCCATAAAATGGGTCAAACAAGAAACCAGCCTACATTTTAACACAAATCTAGACACACATTAAATGCATCTGTGAGAAAGAAAAAAATCAGCAATTTTATCTTCTCTCACAGATGCTCGTAAGTTTCCAAAAGTAGAATTTTCAACAAAGAATTGGAATGTCTTGATTTGATAAAGTTTTTCTAAACAACACTTCCCACTAGATAATTCATAAGCGGGAATAGGGAGAACCATGAGAAAAATTACTTTTAAGTTAAAAGAATAATAAATACCATTTCAAAGTGAAAGTGAAAGTGTTAGTCACTCAGTCGTGTCTGACTCTGTGACCCGGTAGACTGTAGCTCGCCTGGCTTCTCTGTTCATGAGGTTCTCCAGGCAAGAATATTGAAGTACATTCTTTAGTTCCTCTTCACTTTCTGCCATTAAAGTAGTATCATCTACATATCCGAGGCTGTTGATTTTTCTCCAATCTTGATTCTAGCTTGTGATTCATCCAGCCCAGCATTTTGCATGATGTACTTTGCAAATAAGTTAAACAAGAGGGTGACAATATACAGCCTTGATATACTACTTTTTCAAGTTTGAACCAGTCTGTTGTTCCATGTCTGGTTCTAACTGTTTCTTCTTGACCAGCATACAGGTTTCTCAGGAGACAGGTCTGGTACGCCCTTCTCTTGAAGAGTTTTCCACAGTTTGTTGTGATCCAGTCAAAGGATTTAGTGTAGTCAATGAAACTGAAATAGGTGTTTTTTTCTGGAATTCCCTTGCTTTTTCCATGATCCAGTGAATATTGGCAGTTTGATCTCTGGTTCCTTTCTTCTTTGAAACCCAGCTTGTACATCTGGATGTTCTTGATTCATGTACTACTGACGCCTAGCTTAAAGGACTTTGAGCATTAACTTGTTAGCAAGTGAAATAAGTGCAACTGTATGATAGTTAGATTATTCTTTGGCATTGCTCTTCTTTGGGACTGGAATAAAAAACAGACCTTTTCCTGTTTTTTCCCAAGTTTTCTGACCTATTAAGTTCAGCACTTTAACTGCATTATCTTTTAGGATTTGAAAGAGCTCATCTGGAATTCTATCACCTCCCCTAGCTTTGTTCCAAGTAACTCTTGCTACAGCCCACTTAACCTTACATTCCAGGATGTCCACTTCTAGTGAGTGACCACACCATGGTGGTTATCCAGGATACTGAGAACTTTTTTGTATTGTTCTGTGTGTTTTTGCAACCCCTTCTTAATTTCTTCTTGCTTCTGTTAGGTCCTTCCTGTTTCTCTCCTTTATCATGCCCATTTTTGCATGAAATGCTCCCTTGGTATCTTCAGTTTTCTTGATGCAATCTGTAGTCTTTCCCATTCTATTGTTTCCTCTATTTCTTTGCAAAATAAATTATAGAACTAACTCATAAAGTGGATTTGAGAATTAATTCAGTGTTATAAAGCTCCCAGGGTATACAAGTCATTTAATATATGTTACTTATCATTACTATAGATTTTATTTGTATTTTTATAAGCATGTGCTCATTTTATAAAATAGAAACCCCAACCAGAATTATTTACTTAAAAACTCCTATGAACATTCATTTTTGCTTTCTTTTTGTTTTCTTAAATGAAAGTGACAATCTTAGTTGTATAAGGATTCATTTCTGTAATGAGTGATCAGTTACTCATTTATGCATACTCAATTCTTTATATCTATTTTGATGCTTTTCTATTAGTAGTTAGATTTTATATTCTTATTCTGCAGGTATACTAATACTTAAAAAATTTAACTTATATTAAATTAAAATATTTTCTTTTATGAATGTATTTAAATACATGTGTTTGTGTGTGCTCAGTCACGTTCAACCTTTTGTATCCCATGAGCTTGAGCTCACCAGGTTCCTCTGTTCTTTAAATTTTCCAGGCAAGCATACTGGAGTGGGTTGCCATGGGAATCTTCCTGCCCCAGGGATCAAATCCATGTCTCTGGTATCTTTTGCATTGCCAGGAGAGTTTTTTACCACTACACCACCTGGGAAACCCAAATATGTGTACATATGTATATATAAATATCTGTCAACTCTCAAAGTTTCATTGATTAAGACTATGAAGTAAAGCCTTAATATCATTAGATAATTAAGGATTACCCCATAATTCAAATACAATTTAGGAATTATTTCCATTTAATCAGCTCCCCAGTTTACACACAAAACGTTCTCACCAAACAGAATACTGACATACGTATTTAAATGAGATAACCATTTGGCGGAAGCTTGCTCCACAGGAAAAGCCCATTTCACAGTCTGTTCACATCTCACTTTATGGCACTTCACCATGGAAGGGCAAAACAAGTTAGACATTCACAATAAGAGCCACCTTGAACCGTATTTAACTCCCAAACCTTCTACATTTCTTTACGGCTCAGATAATTCCCACAAAGTCTTGCCTCACTTCCTCCCTGCATTCACCACCTAACTTCTGGGAAATCAAGCCACCTACTTACTGGAAGAAACAAACACATTGTAGTTGTTTCTATACAATTTAGGGTTTCCCACATTTTAGGAAAACTTAAAGAGAGGAATAAGACTTTGTTTTAAAAATAGTAACTGCCAACAATATCCAAATAAAATAAATTAGGGTATATACTTAATATTCACTTTTTACCCATAAACTTGTGAATGCCAAGAGACCAAAAAAAAAAAAAAAAAGAGAGAGAGAAATAAAAGCATGAATCATAATGATGTAGTTATTTGGTTGATTTCCATACATGGTATGGAAGATTGTTACTTAGGAATATTTACTACTCTCAGGAAAAACACAGAGCCATTCATATAATTAACAAAAACCATATTAACCGAAAAACATTAACAACAATTAAATGGAAGTGTAAATTTTGTCTCAAGTACTCAGGTTATTGAATAGCTAATTTCTAAATAATAATGCTTAAATTACATCTTGTATCCAGGTGGTGCTAGTGGTAAGGAACTAGCCTGCCAATGAAGGAGATTTATGAGACTCAGGTTCCAGCCCTGGGTTGGGAAGATCTCCTAGAGGAGGGCATGACAACCACTCCAGTATTCTTACCTGGAGAATCCCATGGACAGGGGAGCCTGGTGGGCTAGAGTCCATAGGGTCGAAAAGAGTTGGACACAGCTCAAGTGACTTAGTACACACAGACACACATATTTCTGGGTACTTTAATTTTATTTTATGTCTGTATTTGCATGATTCTGCCCTTATTGCTAAATACAGCATATTTACACAGAAGTAGGATATATTTCAGTGTAATCCCTAAAAATTTTGAAGATAGGAAAGAAATGGTAAAATAAGTGATCATGTAATATCCAGAATACTTAGGCTAAAAATGGAAGGATCAGTAATGTACTCCCCCTTGATCTAAATCCCATGCTTTCTCTCTGATCAGAAATGAAATTGATTAATGGTAGGGCAAACCCTGACAAACCAGCTAATTATAAAGGGAATTCACAGCTATATAAATGCAGGGCTTAGCCTTACCACTAAAGATCAGCCACTGATAGTACCCCGTTGTCTGCACAGGAATTGGGCTGGCCACAAAAATGTATTCTTGCTTTGGAAATCTTTTTGCCTCATATAGATGCATTCCCCCCAAATTTCGTCTATTTTATCCAGAGTATAGTCAATGTCTCAGAGGACAGTTATAAAATCACAGGGGAAAAAAAGAAGTATCCAAGTATAAATTTGGTGAAATTAGTAAAGGAAAATAATGTAAGCAGAAAATAGTGGGTTTTTTTTTAGTAATATTTCTAACCCTAAAAAATTTTATTCAAGTTTTTCCATAGGATGTTACAAACATTTTGACCAACCTAATACACATCTACATATGTGTGTGTGTGTGTGTGTGTGTGTGTATAAAAATGTTTGTTTTACCTAGAATAATTTCTTAACCCTCTTTATTTTTTTTTCTTTCAATTTTCATGTCTTAGAATATTCACAATCTGTATTTGACTGTATCCCTGTGATATAATTGAATGTGCTTTTTTAATCTTTTGATTTACTGTAAACTGGTAGTTAAATTTATAGAATCAATCTGATTGAGGTTGGCGTTCCGTTGCTATTCCCTTTAACTTGAAGGAATTGGGTTGACACAGAAATAGGTCAATGATAAACCGACTTCCATTAAGGGTTTCTTTTACTGTTAATGGGAAGGTTGGGAATCAACTTCAGACCATTTCCATTCAAATCAATGACAGTATTCAAAACACTAAGACTGAATGGTAGCAGTGATACCTCTGGAAACCTCCATACATTTCCATTTCTGAGAGTGGATTTCATTTTTGTCTTGAGAATTGTATGGGCAGTGGTGGTTGGGATTTTTACCCTGGGATGAATATACAGAAAATGGGGGAAAAAAGGAAAGAAGGAGAAGTTGAGTCTGAGACTTTTGGGGGTATAATGTGACCAGACAGTGAGTCTAGTTTACTTTTGAATAGTTTAAACTTTTTAGAAGAAAAACTAGGGTGCTCTTTGCTTTCACTAGTGTCTCAATGCTAGCTCAGTGCCTAACTTTGCTGATGCTATTGACAGAGGAAGACAATCAGCCAATCTTCTTTTTATGCTCTTTGTCTTTTCAGCTTCTTCTTAAACCTTTTCACCAACCCTAGATCATAAATGGATATGCTCAATATAAGGTGAATGTAGAGAACTACTAAACCAGAGCCTGACAGATTGAGAGGGTGGATGCTCCAAATGGTTTAGTGGTAAGCCCATACCACATTTTTCTCTTCCTCCATCTGTTTCTCTCTAGATCTGTGGATAGCACTGACATGCTATAGCAAAGGAAGTTCTGGAACAAGTATAAACAAATTATCATATATTTTGCAAAGTATACCTAATCAGCATTGGGTAATTTTCTCAAATATCAGAAAGATTAGCAAATCTTTATATTGTTCCACTTTTTTTTTTTTGGTTGTTACACACAGCTTGAGGGATCTTAGTTCCCCATCCAAGAATTAAACCCAGGTCCTCGTCAGTGAAAGTACAGGGTACTAACCACTGGACTGCCAAGGAATTCTCTTGTCCCACTTTTAAATGCATCTTTAATTGAAAATTTTTTTGCTTAAATATTTGTGATTTGAAGAAAATTTGTTTTTTAAAAACACTTTGAGTATCTCACATTTAAATTTCTCTTTTTTTTTGGAAACATAATTCCTTATTCTTTGACACAAGGCTATTTGTATAGAAATAATAAAACCTAAACCATAAATATAGTAATATTGAATATAAATACCCACTTCAGTTAAGGATCTAACTTCCTTGTTTGATTGGGGGTAAAGAAGAACCTATATTTTAAAAATACCTTTACCCTAAAATCTTTCACAATGGTTGGGAGACTGTAAACTGCACTAATAACATTCTGTTGATCACTTTGTTACAGCAAAACAAAAGAAAACCTTCACATTGCCAAGCTAGGTATTGGTTTTTGAAAGTGTTAAATGGAGCTGGTGATTTGGGTCCGTTTTTACTCAAGTTGAATGCTGCAGCTGCTTCTGCTGCTAAGTCGCTTCAGTCGTGTCTGACTCTGTGCGACCCCATAGACGGCAGCTCACCAGGCTTCTCTGTCCCCGGGATTCTCCAGGCAAGAATACTGGAGTGGGTTGCCATTTCCTTCTCCAATGCATGCATGCATGCTAAGTCTCTTCAGGCATGTCCGACTCTGTTTGACCCTATGGACAGCAGCCCACCAAGCTCCTCTGTCCACGGGATTATCTAGGCAAGAATACTGGAGTGGGTTATCATTTCCTTCTCCAAGTTGAATGCTAAGTATACTGAAATTTGTGTAATTGTTAGGTGTTACATTGCTGGAGCTATGATATGGTCTGATCATCAAGTATACATACCACTTTACAAACCAGCGGGCAAATATGAGGGAAAAGAAGCTTATTTATAATGCATTTTTTCCATTCATTTTTATATTGTATTTAAGATAGATTTTTGGTTCTTAAAGCCTTACTATTACTCATAACATCTCTACTTAACTTACTAATTGTCATTATCATAAATTATCATCAGCATGTTTATTACTTGCCCTATACATATTTTTTATAAAGTAATAATGACATGATTGCACTTTCTGTATTTACTCCCAGGTACTTAAAAATGAACATTTGTAATTCACTACTTATTTTGGGGATAGCTGAATTAGGCTGTATCTTATCATTTTCTCAGGATTAGACTCTAGTGAGGTCTTAGGACACAGAAACACATTAGAGTGTGTGCTGTCTAATACTGTTGCTTTATTTTTCACATTTCTACTCATTAGTTAGAACATTATTTGGTTTTTCTATTTTAATTAGCAGTCTGACATTAAAAATAACTTTTATTTCAAGTAATATTCATTTTAAAGACTTTAATAAGTTTACATAGTCTATTTGTAACCTATGCAGAGAAACCTTCCTGTCAGATTTATTTGCCTTGCTTTGTTCTTAAAAATGTACTATATAAGGAAGTATTTCAAATATATATATATTATTGAAACGTGATATACACAAAATCTTTATCAATCAATATACTTATGATAATTAAAATTAGGATATTCTTGTCATCAGTTCAAGGTTATAAATAAGTCAAAGAAGCATGATTAGTTTAATAGAAGATACATAAATGGATATATTCTAGATTTAGGCTCTAAGGCAGCTTTTTAATATAAATCATTCAGCACAACTGCCCAAATATATGTGTTTTGCAGGTAAAATAGCATAAAAACAAACTGACACTGCCATGACAAGTAAATGCAATTTTGTTGGGTGATTTTGAAAGAAAATATTTATAGATATTGTATGCTTATTTTAAGCTGTCAAATCATTTTTGTTTTTGAATACCATCTTAGGCAGATCCTCAATACTCAAAAGAGAAAATTTAAAATGGCTTGGCTTGAAATGGGATGGATGGTTCAGAGATACAGATGCTTAAAAACCACCTTGTTCTCTGGGCTCTAAGGGGTAGGCAAATAGAGGAGACCAAGATGGTGGAAGACCCTAAGCTTACCTCCTCCCACAGGCACACCAAAGTTGCAACTATTTACAGAGGAACTGTTGATAAGAATGGCCTGAAGATTAGCAGAAAAGATCTTCTATAAATAAAGATATAACAAGGAACCACAGCAAGATGGGTAGTAGGGGGTAGGGACATAGTATAGTTGAGTCACATATCATCAGGTTGGTGATCCACAAGTGGGAGAATAATTACAACTGTAGAGGTTTTCTCCAAGGAGTGAGGGATCCAATCCTAACATCGAGAACCCCACCCCCCCCAACTTGGGGGTCCTGTGGTGGGAAGATGAACCTCCAAAACTTCTGCCTTTGAAGGCCAGTGGAGTTTACTTTTGGGAGTGTCATCAGCTTGAGGAATATAAAGACTCCACTCTCAAAGGACACACAGAAAATCTCACACACTCTTGGAACCAAGGCAGAAGCAGTAATTAGGAGGGGGCCTACATCAGACCCATCATGACTTTGGGGAGACCCCCAAAGAGGCAGGAGGCAGTCAGGACTCAACCTGGGGATGTAGACACTGAGGCAGCCATTTTGGGGGAGCTCATCCTATTACAAGGACACTGATACTTGCTAGTGAAGTTTTGGGTCCACTCTCTAGCTTATTAGTGATCAAACCTGGCCCTTCCCAGAAACCACTTGACACCAATCCTGGGATGGCCCAGGCCAAGCAGTTAGATGGACAGATACACAGCCTCACCCACTAGCAAGTCAGTTCCTGGTGGATGTTCTGAGTCCAAACACCTGAAGACCTGGTCCCACCCACCAGAGAGCCCAGGACTTGGCCTTACCCGTTAGTGGGCAAGCACCAGCACCGTGACCTCTCAGCCTTACAGCCAGAGCTCCCTGGACCTGGCTCTGCCCACAGTTGGATACCAGCCCCAGGATATCTGCAGCACTGCAGCCAATCACTTTTCAAGACCTGGGCCAACCACCAACGGCCTGGGACCACTCTGAGGAGAACCACTCTGGTAGGCCCTGGGTTCTGGCACAACCCACCTACTGGCCAGCACCATGTCTGGAAAACCCAGATCCCACAGCCAGCCATGTCAGAGACTAGCCCAGCCCATCAGCAGGTTGACACAAGCCCTAGGAATCCTGGTCCTGCAGCTAGTCATCCCAAGGCACAGCTCCAAGCTCCAGTGGACCAGTACTAGTTCCAGAGCCCCCTGGGGCCCCACAGCAAGTTCCTGGTGACCCAGCCCTGCCCACCAGCAGGCCTTCATCAGCATTGAGACTCCTTTGGCTATGCAGCCAGCTATACCAGCACCGAGTCCTACCTATCTGCTGTTGGCAACCTGTGCACAAGGCTGGACCTGACAAGCAGTTGCACTAGGGGGTAGCCACATCTACCACTGAGCCCACATTAGTGAGCCTGCTATAACAAAAAGGCTGACATAGCCCAACTAGAGCATCCCCCTAGAGCATATAGATTTGGTGGCCAGAGGACAGTGCAGTGCTGAACCCCATAAGATGTCTCCTACATAAGGCCATCTCACGAAGATCAGGAAAAGTATTAAATCTACCAAATAGGAATAACACCAATGAAGTAGGCAAAATGAGGCAACAGAGAAATATATTCCAGATGAAGGAATAAGATAAAACTCCAGAAGAAGAACAAGTAAAATGGAAATCAGTAATCTACCTGATAAAGAGTTCAAGGTAATGATCAAAAAGATTCTCAACTCAGGAGAAGAATAGATGAGCATGGTAAGAAGTTTAACAAAGAGAAAATATAAAGAAAAACCAGAGTTTAAGAGTATAATAATGATAATAAGTACATGAGAGGAAAGTTATTTTCAAAATTCCATTTACATTCACATCAAGAAGAATAAAATGCCTGGGAATAAACCTAACTAAGCAGGTAAAAGACCTATGCTCAGAAAATTCTAAGACACTGATGAAACAAGTTGGAGATGACACAAACAGATTGGGAAGATATGGAATGGAAGGACTGTTAAAATGACAATACTACATAAGGCAATCCTTGGGTTCAAAATGTCACTGACATTTTCAACAGAACTGTAACAAATAAATTTAAAATTTCTGTGGAAACACAAAAGACACTGAATAGCCAAAACAATCTGAAGAAAGAACAAATCTGGAGGTGGCATACTCCATGGTTTCAAACTATACTACAAAGCTACAATCATCAAAAACAGTATGGTACTAGTGCAAAAACAGACACATAGATCAATGAAAGAGAATAGAGCCCGGAAATAAACCCACACGTGATGGTCAGTTAATTTACAAAAAGGAGGCAGGGATGTACAGTTGAAAAAAGATATTCTTTTCAACAAATAGCTCTAGGAAAACTAGACAGTTACATGTAAAACAATGGAATCAGAACATTACCTCACACTATCTACAATATGGAGTTTTATAAAAAAGTAAAGTTTTTTGTTTTAATATTAATATCCAAAAGAATTAGTCTACCACATGACATAGTTTTATTATAAAATAGTAATTCTTCGATCTGATTCAACAATTAGATTCAACAGTTGCTTCTGCCATGTCCCAAAAGATGACTCAAATTATGATTTTATAATTTGGAAATGGGAAACTGAGTATCAGTCTGGGAAAGTTATTTCATGTATGGACAATTTTAATGTTAGAAAAGTTTTTGTGATAAGGACTACTTGTTTCAGTGAGATATTACACAGAGCCAACAATAGTATATTTTCACCTAAAAAATATTTTTCTCACTCATTTGCAGGCTCCTTATCCTGCTTCAAACCTTAAATTCATGAATATTCACAGAGATTCTTGTATGAGATAAATACAACCATTTTAACTGTGGAAAGACTCACTGACAACTATAAACTTGAAGACAAAAACAATTATTTGAACCAACATCATATATGATTTATCCTTGCCTGGGACTACACATTTTGCATTTGAAGTTTCAGACCTGACATTGTTCAATTTGGAGATACTAATCTCAAGTGACATTTTGTTGATTATACTTGACTTAGAACCATGTGACAGAACACAGGTGATACAAGGTCTGTTTAAATGCTTTTTGTGCATTTAAGACTTATGAGTTAATATTGAAAGAGTTACCTGAGATTGGTTGCTTATTTTTAAACATATGGAATCCTTGAACTTCTATCTCAGTAATACTTTCTAAGTATTACTTAGAAAAAAGTAATTACTCAGTAATACTTTCTATGTTTGAAATGCATTTATTTCATTTTTCTGCCATTAATTAATCTATTGAACTAAAACTGACATGTATCTAATATGTGCTAGGCACTATTCTTGGGACTGGGGATATAAGAGTGAATAAAATTAAAATCTTTTCCTGTTCACCCATCCCCTGCTGCAGTTTTTTTTCTTTCTTTTTTTTTTTTTAGAGCTTACCTTCCCACTGGGGACAGATAATAAATAACAATATAATTTAATATACGGTAGTTGTCCGTGAAGGCATCTCAGAGGAGGGTGACAATTGAACTGAAACATGAATGACATAAAAGAGTTATTGTGGATAAGGGGGAGTGGCAAGCACATGGATTTGAAGGTCTTCTGTATTGTTTGAATAGTATATAAGAATGCATTTATAATTACTTGCATAGAAATAGCAGAAAAATATTATTGAAAAGCTATACATTATAATGTCTGGACTTTGATGTGGATGGATACTGAAACTAGGTAAGATACAAAAGTTTTAGGTGTTCGATATGGAAGTACTAGAATTTTTTGACATGAAATATTTTTTTCCTCTTTAATTGGTAATATTCCAATTAGTAATAGAGTTGAATATCACTAATTTTAGTCATTAGCCAAATAGAATTTAGTATTGACCAATATAACAGAAATGACATCAAGAAAGAAGATAAATTAGCAAGGTCAAGTAGATACCTATCAAATCAGTGTCTGACTAGAGCCATGTAAATATGTGTGTAAAAACTTCTCAAGTTTATACTCCTTTAAGATAATAAGATAAGTATATACACAGAATATCAACTATTGCACAGGAAAGTTCCCTTGTTTTTCCAAGGGACTATTTATTTTTAAGAAAGAGTCGCCTAGATTTCCTTGAAATATCATTTCATTTAGGACATTGAGGTCACTTAGGACAGATTTGTTTACTTAAATGTGGAATCTAAAAAAACAGTACAAATGAACTTATTTAGAAAATGGAAATAGAGTCATGGATGCAGAAAATAAACCTATGGTTACCAGGGGGCAAGATCGGGTGGAGAGGGATAAACTGGGAGGTTGGGATTGACGTATACACACTAACATGATTTCTCAGATGCAAAGAATCCACCTGCTGATGCAGGAGACACTGGTTTCATCCCTGAGTTGGGAAGATCTCTTGGAGAAGGGAATGGCAACCTGCTCCAGTATGCTTGCCTGGGAGATCCCAAGGGCAGAGGAGCCTGGCAGGCTTCTTGGCATGGGGATGCAAAGAGTCAGATATGACTGAAAGAATAACACTTTCACTTTATTCATATCTAAAATAACTAATAAGAGCCTACGATATAGCACTGGGAACTCTATGAAGTACTCTGTAATGGTATATATGGGAAAAGAATCTAAAAAGAGTGGATAATATGTTTATGTATATAAATGCTTCTCTTTGCTATATACCTGAAATGAACACAACATTGTTAATCAACTATATTCCAATAAAACTCATACTCAAAACAAAACCCCCTAATCTCCCCAAACTCAAAATTCAATCGCTGATAAAATTTGCAGGCTTATACCTGTTGCCTGAGGTGAAGCAATATTATCTGAGAATAGATATGTTGTATATACTATTGTCCTAAGGAATCTAACTGTAGCCTGCTTAAGTGTAACTTATGGGATATTGACTGTGGAACCTAAACATTAATATGCAGGAGAAGTGAAAAGAGTAAAATGAATCAATACAGCATTCTTTCTTGATAAACTCTGCTATGCACAATTCATCTGATCAAATTATGTAGAAAAATACTGATCCTTCTTGTACAACTCTACTTCCTTTTAGGAATATAAGTGACCAAACCTGCTCTGCCTCCCTGAATCTGTCTTCGATATACACAGCTCCCTTTGAAATCAGTTGGATGTGAGGGAGTGCAGTGGGGGATGAAAATCTGTGAATTCCACAGCCATTTCTCAGGTGGAAGATTGGGGGAACTGCCATCTTAATGATGCTTCTCAGTGGGAGACCCAGTTTGATGAGGCTGAATAGGCCTGAAAGAATCGACTTCATGATATAAAGAAATGGGGAATCAGCGAGCCTTGCAGCTTCCAGAAGGAATCTTGAAATACTGAGTGGGATAGACTCCCTTTCAAATCAAATTAATTGAATTTGTGTAATTTCTTTTTCCCTTCTTAAGAACTCTCCACCCCCCCCCCCCTTTTGTTAGGTAAACAGTCATCCAGTATCTATCATTTAATTCATTCCTTGAATTACTTCATCTTCTGATACTGTCAGGGGCTACCAGCCTCTTAGTTATTCTGTTTTATTATATTTGAGGGCCCAAGTTCTAGGTGCTCACATGTATCTCCCACTGAATTCAATAGTCCTTTAAGCTGTGTATGGTGATCTTCTCATCTTAGAAATTAGACATCATGATTAGAATAGCATTTATGTTACATAAGGGTTTTTTCTTTAAACCTGACTGAAGGTTTCCTTTAAAAAACCTAAAAACAAATATAAACTTCTAAGTTATAAGAGAGGCAAATTTATTAGAGGATCTTTTTTCCCTCTGGATATTGCTTGAAATACTACATGCTCTGAACATTATCTGTTACCACACAGTGTCAGAGAAACACATTCTTTATTCTTAACATCTTCATAACCATTGGTACATTATAGTGTTGTGATGCCTGTGTTACATATTATATAATATATATTATTTGAAAGCACATACTAAGAAATAACAGTTAACAAAAAGCCTTATGTAAACACCAGATCCAATGAATAAATGTTATAAATTTGGGGCAAATAAATTGAAGCAGCCTCTTTACTTACACATACATGGGAGCGAGGAGTGGATGCTCAAAATTGTGAAGTGGACTAAGGAATGAACTGATCATTTGGTTGGGATTCTATTGGTGTCGTGTGAGACAATACGAAAAGATAGGACAGGGAAAGTTTGGGACATAATTAGTAATCCTACCTAAAACCAGCTTTCTTCTTCTAGATGGGACCTTACTTAAACCCCAGCAGCCAATTGTAATGCTTATCATAATCATAACGTTAAAGATTTTCAAAGCAGACATTTCCCTCAGCTGTCCTTAGGAGCCTGTTTTAAATGATTAAAATTCAATGCTGTCAAGAAGTTCTTACATTATGTCAACATAAATTTGTCTTGTAAGTTAAGCCATTTCCTGCTGTAGCCCTGAAGAGCAGCTGGTCACCATCTTCTTTATGATCATCTTCCTTAAGCTCAAAGATAATAAAACTATCTAATGCTCTTTTTTCTTTTTCAGTTGAAGTCATCACAACTTATTCATATATTTTTTTTCATAGATTTTTATTTTTTCTAATGACACCATTTATTTTCAGGGCCACTAAGCTTTCTGATATCCCTGGGAGATTACTAGATGGAGCCACTGTTCCTTTCCATTACAGACAGTAACTTGCCAAGATGATTTCAAATTATGGCTGCCTATCTTTTAATACACTGCCAATGACATAATGTTCTCTAAACAACACAAATATAATTGACATCTGTAATTAACATTAGGTCACACTTTTCTCTCCCACATTAAAAATGTCATCTTTGAAGCATTATTTCACTGGTTATGTTTGTGCCAATATAGATATATCCCAGATATATTAGCAGTGAACCATGCAGCAGGGAAAGCTTAAATCTCCAAATGTCCTTCACACACTGACTATTTTTTAAAATCTTTTGAAACATGATGTGAATTACTGCCTATAATATAGCAGGTTTATTATATATATTTTTTTTACTGAACATAGTAGGTCTGTGTCTTCCCCATGCAGATCATGTGAATGAAATGTGAATATTCGGCCAGTTAGTTATCTGCATGTGTTAAAACTGAAGCCCTTGTCTCCAATTTTTTCTATGATTCTTTAATGACTTGTAGTTAGGCTCTGTGTAGAGTTAGGTAGATTATTGAATGAATCTGGTGCTTTTGATCAGTGTAATTATGTAATTGAGATAATATAAGCCCTCAGGCTTCAATTCTTTTTTCAATTATACATTTCTTCAATTAGACATTTAGCTTTCCAAAACTATAAACCTCCCTGATAATTATCCAAAATATTCTCTCTGCTTTGCTTAAAGAGCTTGAGTAAGTTTTTCTGATTCAGAGTCAGAGTCTCTAGAGTCAGAGTTAGAGTCAAAATTCTGACAAATCGGTAGGAAGCAAATGTGTGATATTCATCATGTTGCTACTGATCCTATATTAAGGCTAGATAAAGTCAGGTCTTAATCTGTTTACCAGGGTTCATCGACTAAATTTATTGTTACATCCCAAGTTAATGCTACACTAATATTATTGCTGAATAAAGCAGGCAGTTTACCAAACAACTTATAGACTAAAATTCCATATTTGTTTTAACAAAAACTGTGGGATTGTATTTATGCATAAGAGAAGTCTGGAAGGACATCCACAATATAATTAAAGTGATTATCATCTCAGAGTGTTGGAGTCATGGGTTATTTTTATTTTATATTTGTTGCACACTTTTCTAATTTTTCTACATGTTCATTTTCTAGCGAACATGGTTACTTTATATAACTAAAAAAAAAAAAACCCTAATTTTACATAGCTTAAGTCTAAATCAGCTAAAAGTATATGTTCAAACCTAGAATAATGATTCAAATAATGGCCTAAAAATTCTAGAGTGAATTAGAAACTATACATATTAAATAAGGAAGGATCTTGTTTAAAGCATTGCTTCTTCAAAGTATCAAGCATGCCGTGAGTACTCAAATACATTACCCTAAAACAAGTATTAATTATGTTAGCTAGAGAAACTGAGTGAAATTGTGAACCATTCTATTTCTTTTTCCTGCAAGCAAAATACACCCTACTTTACACATTGTAGTTGGATAATGGATATTAAGAATTGCCAACTAGGGGGAAAAAGCGAAAAGGGGATTTTTAGTCCTATGAGAATATTCTGGGGCATTCATTTCTAAATACAAATAAACATTGAGTTATGTCAGGAATGTTATGCAGCCATAATGCTGTCCATTTTGTATTCTCAGCTTTGTAGCTGAAAGCACCAGGTCAGTGTTCTGAAATTTCACAGTTGTGAAAAATTTCCTTCTCAAAACAACTTATTTGGAGTTATAAATTTTCTTTGGGTAGAGAAATATGAAGGAAGTATGTTAATACAGAGCATTGCAAACACTGAGATTACACGTAAGCTCATCAATGTATTAGCTGGAATATTTCACTGAAAGTAAAGCATTAAGTCACAGTTTTGTATTTTCCTTCATTCCTCATTAAACTGAAACTTTGATCACTTTGCTCCTTGGTTTTTATCTGGCATAGGGAACTTTGGGGAGAGTCTTAGTTTTTAAGCAGTGGCGTGCTGGAAAAACAACGAAGAGAGAAAGATGATCAGAGTTCTAAATATGATTCTTAACGTATTTTCATTCCTATAGGGACAGTATAATATACTGACCAAGAGCATACACCATAGAGACAAACCACTTGGCTATAACATTGGCTAAGTATGTGAAGGTCAAGCTGTTTCACTCCTTTAATCCTCAATTTCTTCACCTATAAAATAATGAATAATAAGAGTTAATATAACTGTACATGCTCAGGCAGTCACTAAATAAGATAAAATATGTGAAGTTCTTAACACAATGACTAACATGGAAAACTACTCTATAAATGTTGTTGCTGTTGTTCAGTTGCTCAATTGTGTCCGACACTTTGTGACCCCACAGACTGCAGCATGCCAGGCTTAAATGTTAGTTATAATTAATTCAACAGATATTTATGAAGCATTTACTATGTGCTGGATGTATATTAAAATCCAGGAAAACAATTATGAACATTAAAGTGTAGTATCTAGACTCACAGAGCTTTTAATCTTATAAGGGACAGGAAGAAACAAGCAATTTTGAATTGTTGAGACCAGGGTGATTCAAGGTGCTGTGAAGGTACATAGAAGGGACACCTATACCAGTCTGGGAAAACTTTATGCAGATGGTACTGTCTACATTGAGACCAGATTGGAATGAATAGGAGTTAACTAGGTGAAGAAATGAGAGAAACATATTCTAGGTGGAGTAACCAACAAGCAAAACTTCCCTTTTCAGTCAGGACTATTTTTGCAGGTAACCCAACTCAGATAGGCTAACAAAAGTGGCAGTTTATTAGCACATGTAAGTTAAATTTTCAGAGGTAGGGAAGGTTTCAGATGAATTTTATCAGGACTCTAATTTGATTTCCTTCTCATTTGTTGGCTCTGTTTTGCTTTTTGTGCTGACTTTGGATTTCCTCACGATATTAAAATGACTACTAACTACATCAGTGTAGGCCTCACACCAAGTTAGAAAAGAAAGCTTTCCCTATGTGTAATTATCAAACCAAAAATCTGGGAATTCATTATGATTGATCAACTTGGTCATGTGCTTATATATGAACTAGTGACCGAGACATGGGAGATGGGGTCACATTGCATGGTTTGGCCATTCAAAATGTTCTTCAGGAGCTAAGTAAGGTCAGTAGCACCGATAAATCAAGCTGCTTACTCAGTAGAGGGAAGGATAAAGGGATACTGGGTAGGAAACCAATAGTGCCCACTAGAGGCCAAAGGATACGAAACAGCATGTTATGTTCAGTTCAGTTCAGTTCAGTGGCTCAGTTGTGTCCGACTCTTTGCGACCCCATGAACCACAGCATGCCAGCCCTCCCTGTCCATCACCAACTGCTGGAGTCTACCCAAACCCATGTCCATTGAGTCAGTGATCCCAAGGAATTGAAATAAATTCAATGAGTCTAAAATACAGCAATCTGAGGAGGCTGGAGATGGGGAATGGCAAGTTTGCAATTAGAGAAGTAAGCAAAAACCAGATGACACAGAGTTTTAAAAAACATCCTAGGGAGCTTAGATTTCTTCATGAGATGTGAGGAAAGAAATTTTCTTTTGGTTTGTTTGTTTTAGCAAGGAAGTCAACAATCATACATGTGAAATCTAGTATGGAAAATGAATCAAAGAAAATTTGGACTGTGGGCTGAGGGACAATAAATACAGGAGACTCTTAATTCAAGTATAAAATTATGAGGACTTGAACAAGTGATGGAAATATATTGATAATTGATTTGGTGGGATTGAGGGAGAGAGAGGAATTTAAAATAATGCACATATTCTAGGCTCAGACAGTTGGATAGATGTCCATGACATTTGCTGAGATTAGAATATCAGAAGGGAGAAAAGATTTGGAGGTTAAGATGATGCAGTCCAAATAGAAATGTTAATATAAGTGTGGAACACAGGAAAGCTAAAAGGTTTTGAGATACTATGAGCACCATGGGGATGGTGAGATAATCCAGGGAGCATGTAGAGAATGAGAACAAAAAGCCCAAGATGGAAATTGAGGTGTTAGGAGGCTAAGAATGAGAGCCCACAAAGGTGATGGGAAAAGATGGCCAAAGATGGAATAGAAAAATCCCAGTGAACCAAGAGAAGAGAGTATTTCAAAATATGGAATAGTTAGATGAGAGTAGCTCCTGAGAAGTGGAAATGGAAGCCAAATTGCAGTGAATTGAAACACTGAAGTAAGTAACTCTTAATTTAGCCATGAAAGAGTAACTGACAAGCAGTTGAGGGATTTGTTACTGTTAATTTTCTTTAAGATAAAAGGATCTTGAATATTTACATGTCATTAGGAGGATTTGTGTATGAGGATTTATATAACCAGTATATATATCTAACAATTTATATAACTGACATTTATATAACTTACGTATATAACTAACATTTTAGCACTTATGATACCAGGCGCTATTCTCAGTAGCTTATATATATTAACATTTTCTCATCCTCATAACAACCCAGTGAGCCTATTGCTATTACTATTCACAGTTTAAAGATGAGGAAACTGAGGCACAGAGGCCAAGTATCTTGTCTAAGGCTATAAGCTAGTAAGTTGTGGAGCTGGAATGAAACCGACAGCAGCCTGGCCCTGGAGTCTGTACTCTTAACTGCTCTGCAGGATCACCATCCCTCCCTAGGTTGCCTTTTCTTCACTCTGCTGGAGCGAGTAAACTGTAGCAGTGGAATGTGTAGCAGTGCAAGGACAGGCATTCTTGATGAAACAGAAGGGGATGTGGTTCAGCTGCAAGTGACAGAAAAGGGATAATTTTGGCTTAAGATGAAAGTTTATTTTTCTGTCATCCAGAGAGTTGGGGAAGCAGTCTGGCACTGATGTGATACTGTTTTGTGAGGAATCGACTATCTTTCCGTATTTTTGCTTCATTGTACATGGCTGAAATCCTCGAAGTGGACCTCTATGCCTGTGCCAGCCAGTATGTAAGCACCAACCACGTGTGGTTTTTGCACACCTGAAATGTGACTAGTCCAAACTGAGTGTGCAGCAGCTGTTAAAATACACACCAGAAAAAAATGCAAAATACCTCATTAATAACTTTTAAATAAATTAAATATTGAAGTTACAATTTGGACATTGGATTAACTGAGATGTATTATTGAGCCATTTCATCTATTTCTGTTTATTTTTAAATATGGCTAGTAGGAGATTTAAAGTTACTTTTATAGCTTGCATTCATGGCTTGCATTATATTTCTATTGGACATCGCTTCTCTGTACTTTACATGTACATTCCACACAGTAGAATGAAGGAGGGAAGAGGTTATACCAACTTCTTTTAAGTATACTTCTCAGAAGTCATATACATTCTTTGTTTTCATCCCATAGCCACATCTAACTGATGTTATAGATGAGAATTATAATACTGGTTCTGAATAGTCACAAATGCAGCTACAATTTTTCAATTATGTTGGTTCACAAGAAGGGTGAAATACATATTGGGGCATAATTAGCAGACTCTGACACAACTCCAAAGCACAGATTGCAAAATTAACTTTAGTCTCAGGTGACAGGAGGCACGTTGCCTCCAGCTGAGCATAAGTACAAGATGGATGGGATTATTGCTATTTTTCAAATTTGGTGTTAAGAAGTTGAGAGAATTTTTATTTTATGGCTTCTACATTTGTTTTTTTCCTGTGCTGAGGAAATGATGCCATTTGTTGCAAATGTGGCTCAGATTGAGTCAAAGAGTGATGGAGCCATTTTGAGAGTCAGGTTGGAATTGGAGACCATGAATTTATATTACAACCAACCTGCGTGGCTGTGGAATTTTTGCTAGCAGTGCCCAGCAGCCTAGGTGTATGTAAGAGAAAAGGTGGAAGTTAATATTATTCAAAATTGAGGCTTTATTGGGAAAATGCCAATAAGACAAATGGGATGAAGAAGTTGAAGGTGTTAGCATGAGAGCAGCTGAAGGGATGGACATGGGACCTAAGATGGAGAGGGGAGTATGTGAAGACTAACTAATGGCTGCTGATAGCTCAGGATGAAGTACACGGGTGCAGAGAATGAAGATCCTAAAGAATAGGTGCAGTCACTAAGTGAGAGGGCCAAAAGTGGAAGACATTGTGGTCAGTAATTGGATTGCATTTGATTTCAGTTTTCCAGAGATAGAGTAGGTCTTGGTCATGATAAACCTGCGGCGGGCTATGAGAATGAGTGGCTGAATTAGAGTGGAAGAGAAGGTCATCTGAAGTGAAGAGGTCAAGAAACTTAGGGCTGTGGGGTTTAGTGGAGGAATGTGATTCTTTAGCTGTCAGTCTGTTTTAGTTTCAATCACTGTAAAATGAGAGATTCGTATCAGATCTATCAGATCATTGTTGAGAGACAGTTCTCCATGAGTCTGTCTTATTTCTGCAGATTTTGCAAACCGAGACACTAACGATTTTCGCTTTGGATTATAATTTCAAAGATGCTTTTAGAGCAGTCTTATATGATACAGATAGCGTCTCCCTCTTGAGTAAACAGCAGGTATGCTTACTGTTCATTATAAAAGGTTAGGGTTCCCAAGTTCAGGGTTTCTCTTCTGTGACACAACACCCCCATATAAAGGTATTACTTGGTCATCTTCATGCTGACCTTGGGAATTAGGGCTTGGGGAACAGCACAAATGCTAATAATTTGGTCAGTGTTATTGCTGTGAGCTCTAAAGTTCTTTGTCTCTGATCTAGGGTTTTTGTGTCTTCGGTCAGAGTTCATAAAACAGTGGTAGGTTAATTTCTTAGCTGTATGTAGACTCTCAGACTCTCATGATTCCTGTCAATTTTTCTAAATTTCACTGGACTGTAATATATTCTACGAGCCTTCTTTCTCTGTTAGGGTGTTTTATTGTCTTCTTCTTCTTCTTCTTTTTTATTCTGCTCTCCTGAAAACCAGAGCCACGTTGTCTTATTTCTATTTCCTGTTGGCCCCCTCAGTTTGACAATATCCTCTTTTAATACTTTTAGATCCTTTGCTTGGTGAATTATCATTACAAGTGGAATATTCCATTGTTCATTATTTCAGCCCCATGATTGATTGATCTAGGTCGCTTTTCTCAACTATATTTGATATGAAAATGCTTGCTAAATATTTGAGTACTTTGGCAGTTCCAAAGCTTCACCACAATCAAGTGCAAGCTTTTGCATCCTATATGCTAACTATAGCAGGTGGATAAAATCAATTGGATGTGTAAATTCTTTAAATAACAGCAAATGGAGCAAATTGAATTTCAAAGTGGAAAAAAGGTGAACCTGAGAAGCAGTGGTAAGAAGGTCATCAGCAGAATTAGCAAAAAAGTCTGGCAAAGTTACAGTTAGGCAGCCAGTAATACTCTATTGATCAGACTTTCTCAATCAATGAGGCTGTGCCTAGATTATTGATGCAAAGGTATTAAGCAAAATTTTATTTCAGCTAACTTGTTGGCTCAGATGTCAACTGAAAGTCATTTCCCCAGTCAATCAAACATACAATAAATTTGAGCAGATCTAGCTCTTAAACATTCTTGTGTCCACTCTGCTTTCCAATCATACAACTACCTTTGAGAGGGTTACAATTAGATTAATATATAAAGTAACACATGGGGGAATGCACTGTATATCTATAAAGAAAACAGAAAAGCATATTTCTAGGGTAAAAATACAGATATGGAATATTATTTTTCTCTGTTGAAGATAAGGTAATTGAAGCTATTTGAAATGATATGTGTTTAATCTCTGTTCAGTTCACGGTTTTGGTAGTCTTAAATCCCAGCATCCATATGTATATTTCATAACACCCACTGTGATGTCTGCTACATCTAAAAATTGGAGTTAAGGACAAACTGTTTACAAGAATAGCAAACAAAAAATGTGCTAATAGACAAGTTTTCCTTTTTTTTTTTTTTTTTTTGGAGAGTAGGTGGGGCAGACATTTGGTAGAGTGATGACTGATCATTCTGGAAAAATAAAATTTCCCTTCTTCAGGGTGCCTGTTTGGTTGGAGACCTAATCTTTTCTTTTGTTTCACTCTTGTCTGAGTCTAAATGTCTTTACTATTTCCAACTTCATCTGGCTTCAGATAATATTGATGTCTTTATAATATTAGTTGTTTTATAATGTTAGCCCTTCTATCATACAACTCTATTTTTGTAATTTTGCATAATCTTTTAGACCCAACTCCTGTCACCACCCTTTAGTGGTGCCTCTTTGTCTCTCTCTTCTATCCGATGTCTACACCCATCACTTTCTTTAGTGCTAAGGAGGCTTACCCATACATCCTGCCTGCCCAAACTCAACAACTCAGACTTCCACGTGAATCTATACTATGAAGACCTCATCTTAAAAAATTAAAAAGGGTAGCTTTTCCCTTCTTCAGGGGATCTTCCCAACCCAGGGATTGAACCCAGGTCTCCCACACTGCAGGTGGATTCTTTACCAGCTGAGCCACAAGGGAAACCCAAGAACACTGGAGTGGGTAGCCTATCCCTTCTCCAGCAGATCTTCCTGATCCAGGAATTGAACCAGGGCCTCCTGCATTGCAGGTATTCTTCACCAAATTCCAGGCTTTATTATATCTGTGTAAATGCTGGGTTAATGTCAGTATTTGTCATTGAAATGGTGATTATGGAAAGCTGTCATTCACACACAGTCTGAGGCTCAACCTAAGTTTTACTGTATTATTTTCTATTGTTTAATAAAGCTACTGTATATTCTCTCTTCTCAAATAGAGTTAAACTTCTTAGAGACAGGAAATAAATTGTTCATTTTTAATTTTATCTGTAGAACTCCAAACAGGGATGGAGACAGTAGTGGTACTTGTAAGTACTTGTTAATATAGCTTTTTCATCATGTAGATGAAAAACCAAGACCAAGGCTTTTTCTAAAAATAGCTAATTGCTGGTAGTTTTGGTGTCCATGTAAGAACTGCCCAGGCCCCTAGAATGCATCTGCATTTTGCCTAATTGACTTTGATCACCTCTTAACTGAATCAAGTCAGCTAAAATCACAGCTAAAATTCATAAAAATCCACTTTTACTATTAATTATGTCTCTTTCACTTTTTAAGATAAATAAGCATGCAATAAGGAGAGCTTTGAACTCAAGCTGAAAAACAATTCCTTTCAAAGCTTCATTAAAATATATGCTTGCAAGATCAATGGGGTTGTTTTTCTCTTTTTCATTTTAAATGAGAACTGGTCAAGAATCAGAAAAGAGAAAAAAGATGCTCTAACCAACTACTATCAAGTGCTTTCTTTCACCAAAGATGAATTGTTTCTAAATTTGCAAAATGAAACTTCTTTGTGTAAATTCTTTTTTTAGGTGTTTGTATTTCTTTTAATTTTGCTTAAATTTTTATTTATTTTTGGTGTGTAAATTCTTCATGAGCCTTTTAGAAAGAAAATTTATTTCTGCAAATTAAAAATAGGATGTCATACTCCAAGCTGGTGCTGGTCTTATATCTTTAAAATACCATGCCTTATAACATCTAAACCTCAGGCTGTCTTCAGTCAAACACTGGAATTGAAAGCTGTCGCCCATGAGTGCAGAGAGGCTGATAAGATACTGTCATATCACACTATATTTAATGCTGTTCACATTTTCCTTTACAACCAAAGTAATATGAAGAATGTTGGTTAGGGACTATATTTGTCTCTAGCTGTAACAAAGTACCACAAACTGGGTGGTTTAAAACAACAAAAATTTATTCTCTTGTAGTCCGGAGCCTAGAAGTCTAAAAACAAGATGCCAGCAGGACTATGCTTCCTCTGAGGCTCTGGATAGAATCCTTCTTTGTCTCTGCTTGGCTTCAGATAGTGGCGACTGATCCCTGGAATTCCTTGTCTTACAGCTACATCACTCCAATTTCTGCCTGTCCATGTTGGTCTCTATCTTCATCTGGCATTTACCGCTTCTTTTAAAGATACCTATTGTATTGTATTAGGACCTACTCTAATGACCATACTTTATATTGATTTTATCTACAAAGACCCTGTTTCCAAATAGGGTCACATTCACAGGCATCTGGGGTTAGAATTGTTTAGGGGACTTAATTCAAGCTATAACAGGGATGGAGGTGATAAAGGGTTGAATCCTAAGAAATAAGTATACAAAATTTATAATTTTAAAAGTGTCTTTAAGTAAAAAAAAAATTCTATTGCTCAGCAATCATGTAATTTTAGCCAGAAATGTAGTGGGCTTTTCTACTTGTATTGCAAACTTCCTATGTTTATAATATTTTGTTTATCATTTATTTATTAGACTAATTCTTTGAAAAATAGATTTTGAGGCTCCAATCTTCCTCCTTTGAAGGCCATTTGTTTTTGAACTATAGCTTTAATAGGTCTTTTCTATACAACATATTCATTTTTCTATATCATCTGATAAAATATTCTATAATTTAAAATATTTATATTTAATAGAGCCTCAATAAATATGTTTTAGTGGTAATTACAGTATCTTTTATCTATATCTATCTATATATATACATATATTGTGTGTGTTATTTGCTCAGTTGTGTCTGACTCTTTGCAATCCCATGGACTGTAACCCACCAGGCTCCTCTCTCCATGGGATTTTCCATGCAAGAGTACTGTAGTGGGTAAGCCATTCCCTTCTCCAAGGACTCTTTCTGACCCAGGGATTGGACCCAGGGATTGAACCCAAGTCTCCTGCATTGCAGGCAAATCCTTTACCGGCTGAGCTACAAATCTTTAAATTGTAAAATTTTGACCCCTTGTTTATGAAACACTGAAATGATTTATTAATTTTTCACATTTCAGCCAAAGTTGAAGGAGTACAACCTTTGCTTGCTTACAATAACAAATTTTTAGCACAGTGATAATTCTATTTGGGCTCCTTGATTCTTATTTAAATACTAGTTTTGTTTTTAGAAATTGACCTCATTTTGCTGATTGAGGACAGAATGAAGATAATCTCAGAAGATAGTTTATAATAAATAAGAATATAAAGTTATAGTATGTATGATAATTTATAGCTTTTCTTTCCCTGAGACGACTTTGTGAGATAAATATTTTATAACTGTTTTGTATAGCCAATGTAAATGGGATTAAAAGAATTATCATACAAATGTCTACATGAGCCAACAAATTGAACTTTTTTCTGTAATTTTTTGAGGTTGGTTTTAAACTAAATTTTAAAAAGTTTTAAACTGAGATGACTGGATATTTTAGCTCTTTGTGATCCCATTGAGAATGATCAATTTGAATTTGAGTCGCAAATAAATACATGTGCTATTATTCCAATAAATAATTCAATTTAAAAGTCTTCATAAAACTATGTTGCAAATTTTGGAGTAAAATTTAAAAATCTCCACTGACTTCCTAAACTTCAAGTTTAACTGAAATACCATATATGAGCATACACTTATGTGCAGTCTTTTTATTGTACTTAATGTAAAAAGTATATATCAGGGCATATATATACAAGCATACAAGTGGGGTAAGAAAAACCCAGTTGTATCTGTTTGTGATTAACCATAATGCTTCCATATGTGGCATCTCTCTTTGGACTCAAGCTGTCTACAGTAACTTGATCAGGGATATAATTACACCCCACTTGAATCAAGAAAGTCAAATAATGTCAAAAACAATCATTTTACTTGTAGACATTTTGAGGATTAAAAGTTGAAAAAATGCAGATAGCATGATATTAACATCTCACTGAATCAAGCTGATCTAGCAGAACCTGGAAAATGGAAGGGTTGAAAATTATATGATAAAAGTATACTCCAGGGAAATACAGAAAAGTTTATGCTTTTATATGCATATGCATGTGCATATAAGTATTTGTTGGCTTTTAGTTAATGCCTGAACCATCAAGTTCCTAAATTTTCTTAAAATATTGTCATTGGTACTACACCTTCTAATACACTTAGTCTTTGTATACTTTTAGTTTGTTAGCTTAAGTATTGATAAAATAATAGCATTAACCCAAGTAATGTAAAAATGAAATCATTAATTTCTATAAGCGATCTTAATGGTTATATAATCCTACCCATAACATTTCAGAGCAAATAATCCAAGAAATAGAAAAACTCAGATAATTTACCAAAGTCACGCCACTAGTTTTTGGCAAAACTAAGAGCAGAATGTTTAACTTGTAGGTCAGAACTAATTTCTACTACCAGAAGCCCCAAGTTAATGCAGTCAGGAAGGAGTTAAGTCAAAGTCAGCTGGGCTGAGATGGAACCAAATTATGAGGTAAGCATGGTCATAGAATTTATAGGGAAGACTTGAAAAAGCAATCAAGATTATGATGCTGCTGCCTTTTAATGTGAATGCTTTACATCTCTTAAATGTATTCCAGTTTCAAGCTGTCATTGACACACACTGTGATCTCTTCAACCAGATCTGCTACTATGTTATAGTAGTATCTATACTGCTAAAGCTAAACAGGATGTATGTAACTGATAACCACTGTGAAATTCCTTAAAAATAAGAATTAGGGAAACTTCTCACAGTACAAGTACAGACTTTTTTTTTAACACACATTGCATATCACACTATAAGCATATGCTCTTTCATATTTTCCTAAATTAGGTTCTACTAAAGCTCTATGAAATAAATAGAGAATAATGTATTTTTAAAAATCTATACATTTAGATAACTCATACCACACATGTATTAATAGAACATTAAAATTTTGATCCCTACCAAAACAAAGGATAAAAAGTTTATCTTGCTGAGTTTCCATATAACAATCAGCAACAAAAAATTAAATTTTAGCAATTTAAATTAAATGGGTTAGGTTTGTGTACTTACACATAATAAATTTTGAATAAATCTAAATTTTGATAAAATCTAATAATTTTAGTCTTACTTGTTAGCCACAGAATTACAGGCCATTTTGGCCTCTTTCTCTCTTTCTTAGGTGCCTAGGATTAGTTCGAGTTTCAGAAATAAAGAATCCAGTTTTGGGTACTTGACAGAAAATATCTTCCCAATAATTCTTACCAGGTTAAACTCAGGACAGATTATGACCGAGTGCTGCCTACAACCTAAGTTGTAAGTTGATTCCTTAGCTATAGAGGTCCTGCCCCATTATTTGACATTCTTGATTCAAGCAGTGTGTAATTATAGGCCTAATCAAGTTTCAATAGTCAGCCTTAATAAGAATCAGTAGCTTGAATTTCATTGTCAACCATCATTTAGTTTCATAAGAAATGGAGTGCTGAGAATGATGTGGCCTTTCTGTCCACCTTGTGTTAGGAGTTGGTTTACTGATTCTATACCAGCTGGGATCTCCATTGTACTCCCTCTTTACAATAGTCACAGGTAAAACGCTGAAGAATGAAGTTTCTCTTGTTATAAGAGTCCACAGATGAAATGATTTTGGAGGAGCTGTAAATGTTTACTCTCAGATACCTCCCCAGCCCAACTGGCTACTGCCTATATTTGCTGTTATGATCTAAATACACCTGGGATAGAGTGATGCCAGACTTGTCTGGATTGTTTATATATATATATCAGTATGAATGAAATTATCCTTCTATTTCCTGAGATGAGTTTTAATAGAAGATTTGGAAAATAGCTAGGAAGGGGAGGCCCTGAACGAGGTGATTTTGCCTTTAGCCAGCTCAGATTATAGGCATTTTTTTTTCAAGAAAAATTCTGTGATGGGCTCTGTTTACCAAAATATGTGTACTTTTCTGATTGGACATACCAGAAGGAAAACAATTTAGCTGAGCATTTACCTCTAGGGATAAAAATATAAACATGTTCTAAGGAAGGATGATCTGATGGCAAAAAGCACCATTTATCACAAATATTTACTGACCCTGGGCCTGTGCACACAGCCAGTATTTGATATTCCAGAGCTGAAGAAACTTAAGATTTGTTACTCTTTCTAAAATTATGTGTCTGTTGTGATAACATGGCTTTTTGAAAGGTGATCATATTTGTTTCACATTTTGGCCTTTGATAGTCTAAATTATTTCCTTGATGGGAAAAAAACCTACGATTCTAATTTGGATTTCTTTTTCTCCCAAATATGAAGTTCTCCATCATTATAAAATTGTATGAAAATATTATCTTTTATATAATAAAGCATGAAAATAAAGTTGTGGGTATACTGTACATGGTGTCAGAATCATGTTTTGTGTAGTATAAACTTTTAGCAATTATAATGTCACAAATGAGAGATTTAGCAACTGCTATAAACCTTCCATTTTTATTTGATAGACTTGAATGGTGCTTAAAAGGAGAGAATTAGGAGCTAGACTATACAGGTTCATATCCCAGTTCAGTCATTTATTAGTAATGTGACTTTGGAGAAGTTATTTAATCTTTTAGTCCCTCAATTTTTTCATCTGTAAAATGAGAGTGATAATAACAATACATCAATCATAGGGATGCTCTGAGGATTAAATAAGTTAATCTTTGTAAGACACTTAGAACAGTGCCTGCCATCTTGAAAGTACTTACACACATGTTCATTAAATAAATAAACCTGAAGATATTTAATAGTCAAAATTATATTCATTATCTCTTCATATTATTTTGTATTAATTCATAGCATGCCAACTCTGTAATACTTAGCCTTTAAAATAGTACTGAATGTAACAAATGCTTGGGAATTAATGTTTAACTCAAGTAATTTGAGAATTAAAAAAAAAAAAAGAGCATTCAGCCATATCGCTACCATTAAAAATTTAGAATCCCAATTTGAAGGTTGCCATTTAATAGCTCCTATACCACCATACTTAGAAGTGGATGACTGTGATTTCTTTGGAGGACATATTCCACTGTCATTTTTAATATGATACCCAGCAGGCACCCCTGGTAGCTCAACTGGTAAAGAGACCACCTGCAATGCACGAGACCCCAACTTGATTCCTGGGTGGGGAAGATCCCCTGGAGAAGGGTTAGGCTACCTACTCCAGTGTTCATGGCTCAGTCAGTGAAGAATCCATCTGCAATGTGGGAGAACTGGGTTCGATCTCTGGTTTGGGAAGATCCCCTGGAGGAGAGCATGGCAACCCACCCCAGTATTCTTGCCTGGAAAATCCCCATGGACACAGGAGCCTGGCGGGCTGCAGTCCACGGAGTCTCAAAGAGTTGGACATGCCTGAGAAACTAGGCATAGCACAGAGCACAACTGGCCCACCAGGCTGAATTTGTATAAGATACTGATCAGTTCACCTGTTTGTCGGGAGGTTTAATAATTTTTAAAGAACTGATATATGGAATATATGGTGGTTGAACTGATGTTGCTGCTATTAAAATTAGTGTGGTATAGCTTTTCAACATTTCTAATTCAGTAGTATCATAAAAGAATAAACTCTGAAGATGTTCTCCTTCCTTGGTAACTCAAAAATGTTCATAGGTTCTTGTTTAAATATCAGTTTTTTAGCTGTGTCAAGAAATTTTCTTACTCAGCAGAATTATTCAGTACCTCTCCAGTCTGATTGTCAACTACAGGGCAAACAGAGTCATACATTCAGTGCTTTCTGAATGAAATAGGCATTGCGGATACACATTAATTTTATTATATTTCAGTTCAGTTCAGTCGCTGAGTTGTGTCTGACTCTTTGTGACCCCATGAATCGCAGCACACCAGGCCTCTCTGTTCGTTACCAACTCCCGGAGTTTACCCAAACTAATGTCCATCGAGTTGGTGATGCTATCCAGCCATCTCATCCTCTGTCGTCCCCTTCTCCTCCTGCCTCCAGTCCCCCCCAGCATCAGAGTCTTTTCCGAGTCAAATCTTCACATGAGGTGGCCAAAGTATTGGAGTTTCAGCTTCAGCATCAGTCCTTCCAATGAACACTCAGGACTGATCTCCTTTAGGATGAACTGGTTGGATCTTCTTGCAGTCGAAGGTACTCTCAAGAGTCTTCTCCAACACCACAGTCCAAAAGCATCAATTCTTTGGCACTCAGCTTTCTTCACAGTCCAACTCTCATATCCATACATGACCACTGGAAAAACCATAGCCTTGACTAGACAAACCTTTGTTTTCTAATGTTTAAATTTCTGCCTTATCACATCACACCCAACATTAAAGATATCTCTCACATAATACTTTCTTCAAATTGTTTCATATGACCATGGTGAATTTTAAAACAATAGCTAAAGCAAGTGCCCTATTAATTTATTAGAAAGTTTGTGTAATCCAAAGACAAAACCACAAACTTCTGATGGGATGTTTAAGATCCCAGTTTTACCATAATTGGTTACATATTCAATGAAGAATGACTTGATTAACTCCTGAGCTTCCATCTGTAAAATAAACATTTGTTGTTGTTCAGTCACTCTCATGTCTGATCATTGACATGACAGCAATGGACTGTCCAATGGACTGCAGCATGCAAGGCCTTTCTGTCCTTCACCATCTCCCAGGGCTTGCTCAAACTCATGTCCATTGAGTCAGTGATGCCATCCAACCATCTCATCTTCTGTTGCCCCCTTATCCTCCTGCCCTCAATCTTTCCCAGCATCAGATTCTTTTCTAATGAGTTGGCTCTTTGCATCAAGTGGCCAAACTACTGGAGATTCAGCTTCAGCATCAGTCCTTCCAATGAATATTCAGGGTAGATTTCCTTTAGGACTGACCGATTTGATCTCCCTGCACAATTAGAATCTTCAGGTTGCATAGTGGTCAAATAGAAACAATTATTTGATCAATCCTATACCATATTAAATATCTTAAGGATGACCTTGGTTTCTTAAGAAGTTCTAGATCTCTATGTTTACTTGGGAATGGGCAAAATTATGTGGACAGCATTCATAAACGTACTGGCTTCTAAATAAGTAAAAAACTGAGGAACACCAGTGGATAGGGAAGGGTAATTAAAAGAGTTGAATTCATACTTAAACCATCTAATAAACCATTGTCAGACTGAACTGCCCATTAATAATAATTCCTCCAAGGGAAAAATGTGGCAATCACAGGAGAAGCAGCAGAAAGGAAGATTAGGCATATAGCAGGATGTTCCTTTGGGATCAGGTTGATTCCAGCAATGTTTATCAATGCTCTGAATGATGGAAGACAAAGCATCCTTATTAGATTTTCCAATAACCCAGTTAGAGAGGAAAAAAGAGGAAATTAATTCAAGGGGACTTTGACAAATAAGAAATGGCCTGTCAACACAAGTTCAGGAAAGGGCAAGTACAAAACAAGTATTAGGCTTAGACTATCATTAATCTGATAAAAGATGGGAATGGCCAGAATGAGTGGCCAAAAGTAGACCTGGGGCTCTTAGGAAGGTGAATAAGAGTCAGTAATGTAGTACCACCACCGTGAAATATGTACTCATTGAATATTAGGGCGTATGCAATAGTAATGACAAACATTATATAATAGAGGAAAAACAGACCCACTCAGGAAAGGTTAAAGAAGATAAAATAATCCAAAGAGAGGTTTCGCCATTGAATATCTATATATTACTAGGTCATTCCATTTTTGCATAAGTTATACCATAGAAATCAACAAATACCAAAGACTTCCTACACATACTTATTCACAGGTAGAACTGATCTGGAAACAATGGTAGTACCCCCTGATACCACCATCACTATACATGGTTATTAGACAGTTTTCAAATTGGGTGGCCTTTTAACTGAAGAGGACCCATGGCTGTTGTCCTCTTTCTGAATAAGGACAAACATATTGCCATGTTTGGTCAGCTCTTTAGTCCAATTCAATATCCAGACTCTAAACATGCCCCCAAGAATATCCTACTGAAAACTGCATCTTTGATATACTCTTCACACTAAACGCACTTTGTAATAAATCCCAAATATCTGTCACAATCCATTCTTAACTTATTAGCTATGAATTTAACTCAAACTATTTGCAGATTCTCTGTATTTTTAGCGTATACTACTGTTTGCCATGATAGGTTCCATTTAGTTAGCACTTAATGTGCCAAGGTATTACTTTTGATTTTATCGTTGTTGTTTAGTCTCTGAGTCATGTCCAACTCTCTGCGCCCCCATGGGCTATAGCCCACCAGGCTTCTCTTTCCATGGGATTTCCCAAGGCAAGAATACTGGAGTGGGTTGACATTTCCTCCTCCAGGAGATCTTCTCAACCCAAGGATCACACCTGGGTCTCCTGAATCTCTTTCATTGGCAGGCAGATTCTTTACCACTGTACCACCTGAGAAGCCTACTTTTATTTGTCCTGAATTTACTGTTATAAAATCTAAGTCCTGGCTATAAGATTCCAGTAATTGGTAAACAAATCTATTCTCTTTTTTCAAATATTTATAACAAATATTTTGGCATTTCTTTTCCTAGATTTTTTGTTTTCTTAAGGAAATTACCTTCTGTCAGTTTGGGTGAGATACCAAAAAATAATATTCTGAATTATCTGGAAAGGCTATTAAAATGCTTCTCCATTTTCCAATGATATATCTATGTGTGGCCAGATTTGCTTCAACCAAAATGACATACTTTCAGCAGATCAGATTAAGATACAAATTCAAGATTCCAACTGATTTTCATTATGCCAGACTTTAGAGAGATTTGCAAAAATGTAAATATTGTCACTCGTCTCACTGGTTTTTTTTGAAAGTATATTTGTTTTTCACAAAAATATGTTGCTTATGCAAGCATATATTGGGTTCATTATGTCTTTTTCTAATAAATAAATAATGGAGCTTTATCTCTTTTAATTCCTAATACAGTAAATCTCAAAAATTTTATCTGTATTAAAAACTTTTTGGAGTCCTCGATAATTAGAGTCTAAAAGGATCCTAATAACAGAAAGCTTGAGAACCACTTCTTAAATAATATAGAGGAGATATCTAGTGTTTAAAATGAAGAATAGTTTAATATAATTGTTTACTTTATAGTTAAAAAAGGGTTTATGGATTAGAGTAAAAGGAAATTTTATTTAACAAACATTTCCCAGCATTTATAAGGCACTATTAGATCTATATTAATATCAACTCATTGAATCCTCTGCATAATTTTATGGAGTTAATACTATTCTTCTTCTCTTTTTGTGGATGGGGATGCTGAGACGTGATATTAAGTAGGTGGCTCAAAGTCACATAGCTAGTGAATATCAGAGGCGTATATGATCCCTAGCAGTTTGACTTCAACATCTGTGCTGTCTTACCTGTGACAAAATGTGTCTCTGAGAGCACTGACCACACCGTCAGGTGGCTAGTAGGGCACAGCTATTATTTCCTATGGGCCTCGTATGTATTTAGAACCATCCTAGGTGTCTGTCACACTTTATCTTATTTATCAACAAAATACTTTGCAAAACTTATATTCTACTTTTCATTTTGCAAATAAGAAAACTGAGACTTAGAGACATTCAGTAGCTTGCTTGAAGTAACAGTTATTTTAATACAAGACAACCTCTTTGAGGGTTCAGGTCTCTGTTTAATTTCTAAACCATATCTGTCTAACATTTCCCTTTACAGCTCTAAAGATAGCTATTCCCAGGACCCTACAAGAAAATAGCTTAAAAGCAAACCATAACTCAAAAAACTGGTATTTTAAATGTCCCTCAATTATCGGGAAATCACGATTATTATACATAAATGGTTATGTATGGGTCATGTGCAATAAAATGAGATCTGTCTGTATCTGTCTAGTTATCTATCTACTTAATTCCGCTGTGTAGAAAGGACTGTAGAAGATGTAAGTATTTTTGGCAAATTTAGGATTAGAACTTTTATAGATTGTAAAGATAATTAAAACAGAATACTAAAATGTGAATTCTCATAATATTAGTAATAGATAATATTTATTTAGTGTTAAGTGCTACATATAAACACTTTTCCTATATTTCATTTCCAACAACTCAATGAAGAAGGTATCATCCTATTCTATAGGTTAAAAAGTAGAGGCTAAGATGTATACTAAAACATGTAGCTAGAAAGTAGTAGCAGAATCAGGAAATGTCAATTTGAAAGCAAAACCCTGTTATTCTTTTGCAACCAATGTGGACAAAAGGAAATCTTTTCCAGTTATAAAATTCTCTAATTTCATTATTTCTTTAAATGATTACCATGATTTATCAAAAATATTAATATTGACTCACTCTGTGCTACTGACATGTAGGCGGGGACAAAAGCCTGAAGCTATTAAAAAGACTCTTGGAATTATAATAAACGTAAGTATCAGAATTACAATTCTCAGAGTTAATGTTTTCCTCCTCTCAAATTGAGCTAAAGGTAATATTAAGTTCTATAATTAATTGTTAACTTACATTTTTTACTAGCACAATCTTGTTTCTATAAACTGAATGCTTAATGGGAAATAATTTTTCTGTTCTTTTACTATTTTATTTTTCTGATTGTAATGCATATTTAACCTCCATTTTGTGGTATTTTCTATTCCATAAGAATATCATTTTAAAAAGTCTTGATTACCCTAACCTAGGCAAAAATAAAAATTAAAAAAGCTAATTCCTATGTACTGGTTCATTTTGGTGATACCCTCCATAAAAAGAGTGTGTTAAATCATTCTAACATTGTCTTCTTTTATTTACTAGCTGTGAATCATCACTTATTCAATTTTCTTTTGTATGTGGACTTCTGTTTGTGTCTGTTTTAACTTAATTTTTGACCAGGTTTCATTGCCATTTCAGTATCATTTGCACATTAGAAGACATTGGACATACTGAGGCCAACCTTCATTACCAATAAATCAGAGTTTCTCATTAAGAGCTAATGAGCTCTTATATTGTCCCTCTGATTATTACCCTTGTTCCATTTGAAAAAGAAAACATTTTATCTTTTTTATTCTCTTTTCCAATCCTACCTTTCAGGGAATGAGTGTTTTTAAGGAACAGTAGTGAGATGAGCTTAGCACATCTTCAGCCTTGCTTCCTTTTACTCTCTGGTAAAAGAAAGAGGTAGTATTATATTTTAGGTTAATAAGAGCGTTGCCTCTTAACTGATTTAGAAATAACATTGAATCGTTGCTCTGCCATTTATCTCCCATGTAATATTGCATATTTTATTAAGCCTAGCCAAGCCTCAGTTTCCTTATCTCTATTCATAATCAGGATTAGATTAGATTATGGGAGGGGAGTTTGGGGCAGATGGGATACACCCATATATTTATCAACCATATGTATCAACCATATGAACCATATTACTAGCCATATATGTGGCTAGTCACTCTACAGTGGACCTGAAACTATTGCAATATTGTTAATCAGCTTGTACTCCAGTATAAAATAAAAGGTTTTAAAAAGGATTAGATAATGAATGCAAAGCACTCAGAACACTGCCCGGCACATAGTTGAGTACATGCTAGTTATGACTGAAGGAATGAATTGACTCCCTCAGGGAATCTGTGCCCTCACCTCTTGTAGGTATCTTTCCCACCTGCTGGCTCTCTAAAGCAAGAGTTTTCTCCATGAAAGAAGAAAAAAATAAGATTTTCTCCCAAATAGGTAAAGACTTATCTCAGCCTTTGTTCTGGGGAGAAGTAGTGAGGCTCGGCAATACATTTGTAAATTAAAGAAAGAATAACATGATAATATTTCATGGAAGTAGTAACAGAAAACAAAATAGCCAGACGTAATATGCTCTTTTCAACTATGAAACTGGGTTGTGGGGAAAGAAGCAACCTCATTAATTAATCAATAGATGCATTAAACAACTGTATAAATCAATTAAATAGCAATCTATAGTAATATCCTCAGAAAAATAACAGAAAATATTGAACTCATTATAAAAGAACATAATGCTATTTTTTTACAAAAATAATATTCAAAAAATCGACAAAAGTTCAGAAAATATTGGAAGAAAAGAAATTTTAGAGACAATAAAGCAGTGTTAGCATACAAAAACAACAACAAAAACACAATTAAAACATGTGAAGTTAAAGCTGAAGGGATAACTTAGAAAGTAAAAGAAAAATAGTAACAACAAGATCAGATAAAGAATAATTTTACTAGTTCCAACCTCTAATGAATATATTTGTTCCAGTTCCAGAGAGAGAGAACAGAGAAAAGGAAAGAGATGGGGGTCAAAGAAATGCTAAGAGAAAAACTTCCAGGGTTTCCAAACATCCCTAACAATTAGGAACTTAATTGAATGGAAATTGCTGAAGCCTGTCAATTATCACTGATCTGTTTTCCAGTTTATAAAATTCTGTTGTTAATATCACTTGTTTTGTCATGTCTTCTGCTCTTGTGTAGTAGGCTTTCATGTGGGTGTGACTATTTGCTCCTTTTCCTTCTTATTCAGTTGGAATTCTCTTACCATTCAAAAAAAAAAAGAAACCAAAAATCTTCATGGCTTAATATTAACAGTAGAGTGCTGATCCATAGTAAGCACTCATCACATATTTGCTGAATAAATGAGCAATTTTGGAATACACAACAACATCAGAGTCAGACCATATGCATTATCTACTTCAAATTCACCTATTGCTAACATTATGAATTTGGGCATATTGCTTATCTCTAAGGCTTAATCTCCTCATCCGTAAAATGATGTTACTCATAAGGAGACATTATTTGAATATAATGAAATAGAATTAATAAATTATCTAGCATAGTACTTGAAACCTGGTAGGTAGCTAATAAATGTTCACCGGACCCTCCCTGTTTTTTTGTACAAGCAACACATCACCATGCATTTTAATAAGACCTTGATTTTTACTCAGTATTTAATTCAAAGCCTGATTTTAATTTATCTATTTGTAAGCACAACCTTTTCATGGAATTCTAAAGATTTTCATCAATATATAAACTGTGACTTTTATTGAGGAAAAAAATACCTACTAAATTTGTATTCTGCACAAAATTGTTTAGTAATAAATTTCACCTATTAAAAATTGTAAAAAGGAAAGTGATAGATGTGCTCTCCAATTTGTGTCAGTTAACTGTGAATTTTTGACATTTTGATTTCTACTTTGAAATAAAAAAGATATTGTTAACTGCTTCTAAACTGCAGTCATTTGTTTTTGTTGCTACTCAACTGTTAGTTGCTCAGTGTCGCTTGATTCTCTGCAATCCCATGGACTGTAGACCGCAAGTCTCCTCTGCCCATGGAATTCGCCAGATAAGCATATCGGAGTGGATTGCCTTCACTTTTCAAACCTGTATATGATCACAACTTGCGTATAAGGAGAGGATTGGACTCAGATCTTACTATTTATTCAGATTGAGAACAAGTTAAGATTCGGGGATGGGAACCAGCTAGGGGAGAGTCCCACCAGAAGATGAATGAAGTTCTCGATTTTTTAACTGAGGAAAAGGAGAAACTATTAATTTTGTTCCACATTAGCCAAATTCACAATTTATGGAATAATACAGGGAAAACCACAAATAGCTTGTCATTAGAGCTACTCATTTCTTTTCAATAACCTACTCTCCTCTACTTGTTTGTTTCCTTGAGGATAAATATTTAAAACTAACAAACAAGAAAAAACAAGAAAACTTTTCCATGTATTCTTTCTCAGTCAGAAAACTTGAGTTCGGCCGAACATCAACATGAATCAACAATAGGTATACATGTGTCCCCTCCCTGAAACCCCAACACAATTCTGTAAAGCATTTATCCTTCAATTAAAAAAAAAATTAATTAAAAAAGAAAATAATTGAATTTCCCACAACTTCCAATAAGTTGTTTCAGTAAATATCAAATCTGAACCAAGCTATTTTTTAAAGTAACCATGTAGGCATTTAATAATTATTAGAATAAAAACACAAAAGATACTAATTATATTCTGGTTATTTGGCTCTGCATATTTCATTGTGTTCTGAATTCTGAAATATTTCCTTTATCACAAAGAGAAACGACTGCAAGCCCATTCTAATATTCAGCTGAACTACAATAAGGAACAAACAACCTGCAACTGGAAACAAGAGATTGGAGCTCTGGAAAATAGCTTGGAATAACTATATTTAACAAATTAATGTAGCTACAATGATATTCTTAAAGGTTTCTCTCATACATAAAAAATAAAATAATAGCCATTTGTCCCTATCTTACAAAGTTTTGTACTTAATAACTAATCAGTTGAAATTTCCCCATTTTCAAGTAAAGTATTCACTGAACATAAAAGGAAAGGAGCATCGCGTAGGCCCACATTTGCTGAAAAAGTAAATTATTTTACTTCTGTGGTGTGAAAGACTTTCACTTTTACATTCTGCAGGAATGATCTCTGGCAAATTGCCAGAAGATGTGAAGAGTGAAAGTGTTACTCGCTGTCCTGTCCGACTCTTTGTGACTCGGTGGACTGTAGCCTGCCAGGCTCCTCTTTCCATGCAATTCTCAGGCAATACTGGACTGAGTAGCCATTCTCTTCTTCAGGAAATCTTCCCACCCCAGGAATCAAACCTGGCTCTCCTGCTGTGCAGGCAAATTCTTTATCATCCAAGCCACTAAGTCCAGAGCTACCCTGAAGAATAAGATTAAAATGCTGCCATCCAAAATTATCTTTCTTAATGCAACTTCTAAAACATTCATATTGTTGAATCAAGGCTTTGACTAAGCAATACTCTTGTTTCATTTTTCTGAATGAAAGAAGTCCTAAATATTTATAGATATTCTGATGATTGCTCATTTATCAAATCATTGATTTCAAAATGGAATTGCAGCTCACAATTTCACATTGTATTTAGTTGCATTAAGCAGCTTCAGTTGCATGAAACAAATTTTGGTAAATTCTCTCATTTTTATCCATCTACAAACATATTCTAATTTTCCTTATTATGGCTTATTAGATATACCCATCATTTAAAAGTGGACACTTAATTTCCAAATACATGTAGTTTTTAATGTATCTTTGATATTAATTTCTCATTTAAGTGCTTTCTTCTCTGCAAAAAAAAAAAAAATCGCTTAGAGTTTTTTGAAAAGAAAGAATGGCATTGATACAGTACTCAGACAGATGAAGTGTGATATAGGGTCATAAGGGATATAATACGGGAGAAAGGAGAGAGAGGGCTTCCCAGGTGGCACTAGTGGTAAAGAACCCAGCTGTCAAGGCAGGAGACAAGAGATGCAAATTTGATTCTGGGTTGGAAAGATTCCCTGGAGGAGGGCATGGCCACCCACTCCAGTATTCTTGCCTGGAGAATCCTATGGACAGAGGAGACTGGTAAACTGTGGTCCATAGGGTCACAAAGAGTTGGACACAACTGAAGTCACTTAGCACACAGCACAAAAGAGAGACAATAAAATAAGCATGAAGGGATGCAGAAGATGGAATTGAGCTATCATCTGCTTTATAATTTTTTGCTTAGACTCATCCCAGGAAATAACACCCTTATGTTGCTAGAAAAATGAGATTCCTTTAAAAAAATTTTTTTTAAATTCATTTTTAGATGGAGGATAATTGCTTTACAATGTTATGTTGGTTTCTGCCATACGTCAACATGAATCAGCCATAGATATGCACATGTCCCTTCCCTCTTGAACCTCCCTCCCAACTCGCACCCAAGCCCAGCCCTCTAGGTTGTCACAGAGCACCACGTTGAGCTCCCGCATCATACAGCAAATTCCCACTGGCTATCTCTTTTACATATGGCAGTGTATATATTTCAATGTTACTCTCTCAGTTCATCCCACCCTTTTGTTCCCCTGTTGTGTTCACGAGTCTGTTCTCCATGTCTGCCTCTCTGTTGCTGCCCTACAAATAGGCTCATCAGTACCATTTTTCTAGACTCCATGTGTATGTGTTAATATAGGATATTTCTTTTTCTTTTTCTGACATATCACTCTGTATAACAGGCCCTAGGTTCATCCACCTTACTAGAACTGGCTCAAGTTCACCCCTTTTAATGGCTGAGTAATATTCAATTGTATATCTGTATCACATCTTTATTCATTCATCTGTCAATGGATGTCTAGGTAGCTTGCAAGTCCTGGCTATTGTAAACAGTGCTGCAATAAACACTGGGGTATATGTGTCTTTTAGAATTGTCCTTTTCTCAGAGTATATGCCCAGTAGCAGGATTGTTGGATAGCTTTATTGCTAGTTTTTTAAAGAAATCTCCATACTGTTCTACATAGTGGCTGTATCAATTTACATTTCCACCAACAGTGCAAGAGGGTTCTCTTTTCTCCACATCCTCTCAAGCATTTATTGTTTGTAGATTTTTTGATGATGGCCAGTGTGAGATCATACCTCATTGTAGTTTTGATTTGTGTTTCTCTAATAATAAGCAGTGCTGAGCATTTTTTCATGTGTTTATTAGCCATCTATGTGTCTTTGGAGAAATGTCTGTCTAGATCTTCTCTCCATTTTTTTTATTGGGTTGTTTGTTTTTCTGTTATGGAACTGCTTGTATATTTTGGAGATTAATCCTTTGTCAGTTGCATCACTTGCAATTATTTTCTCCCATTCTGAAAGCTGTCCTTTCATCATGTTTGTGATTTCCTTTGCTGTGCTAAAGCTTTTAAGTTTGATTAGATCCCACTTTTAATTTTTTGTTTTTATTTCCATTACTCTAGGAGGTGAGTTATAGAGGGTCTTACTGTGATTTAAGTCAGTGTGTTCTGCCTATGTTTTCCTCTAAGAGTTTCATAGTTTCTGGTCTTACATTTAGGTCTTTAATCCATTTTGAATTTATCTTCTTATATGGTGTTGGGAAGTGTTCTGATTTCATTCTTTACATGTATCTGTCCAGTTTTGCCAGCACCACTTATCAAAGAGACTATCTTTCCTTCATTGTATATTCTTGCCTCCTTTGTCAAAGATAAGGTGCTCGTAGGTGCATGTGTTTATCTCTGGGCTTTCTATCTTGTTCCATTGGTCTGTATTTCTGTTTTTGTACCAGTACCATACTGTCTTGGTGATTAGCTTTGTAGTATAGACTGAAGTCATGAAGATTGATTGCTCTAGCTCCATTCTTCTTTCTCAAGATTGTTTTGGCTATTTGAGGTTTTTTGTGTTTCCATACAAATTGTGAAATTTTTTGTTCTAGTTCTGTGAAAAATACCATTGGTAGTTTGATAGGAACAGTATTGAACTTGTAGGCTCTATTGGATAGTATAGTCTTTTTCACAATATTGATTCTTCCAATCCAGGAACATGGTATATCTCTTCATCTATTTATGTCATCTTTTTGATTTCTTTCATCAGTGTCTTATAGTTTTCTGTATACAACCCTTTTGTCTCCTTGGCAGTTATATGCCTAGGTACTTTATTCTTTTTGCTGCAATGGTAAACGGGGTTGATTTTTAATTTCTATTTCTGATGGAAAGATGAAATTCTTGATGTCTTTCTCTGCCTTCTTCCAGTTCTGACTTGTAGGGAAAAAAAAAAAAACCACATTTATCTTGTTCAATTCAGTTCAGTTGCTCAGTTGTGTCCAGCTCTCTGGGACCCCATGGACTGCAGCACACCAGGCTTCCTTGTCCATCACCAACTCCTGGAACTTGCTCAAACTCGTGTCCATCGAGTTGGTGATGCCAACCAACCATCTCATCCTCTGTCGTCCCTTTCTTCTCATGCCTTCAATCTTTCCCAGCATCAGGATATTTTCCAAGGAATCAGTTCTTCACATCAGGTGGTCCAAGTATTGAAACTTCAGCTCAGTATCAGTCCATCCAATGACTATTCAGTACTGATTTCATTTAGGATTGACTGACTTGATCTCCTTCAGTTCAAGGGATTCTCAAGAGTCTTCTCCAACACTACAGTTCAAAAGCATCAATTCTTCGGTGCTCAGCTTTCTTTATCATCCAACTTTCACATCCATACATTTATCTTGAAATGGATTTTACAAAGCAGGTGACAGTACTGTTAAGAAACTCAGTCATGGGGTTTAGTAGACTTTCCTAATGAGCAGACTGCACCAAGGGAGCAAGCCATTGTCGTGTAGGTTCCATAAATCTGTTTTATATGTCCTATTACAAATTTGACTTGGTATAACAATTTTCAGTAGTTGTGGTTACATATCCATTATTATGTACTTTTAATGTACATTATCTCATTTAACTCACAGTAGCAAGAATTAGCATGTCAGTCTCAGTTAACCCTCAAAGAAGCTCTATTGGCAGGTACTGTATTTTCCCTCTGATTTTAATAGGCAAGGAAACTCAGTCTAACTACTGATAATACTCCCCCAAGGATATGCAGCTAATAAGTGTACAAGTGAGTATTGAAACCCCGGTATGTCTGTTTCAAAATCCTGCACTTTCAAAATCCTTATCCTAAGTATATTTTATCTTCTGAAAGAAAACTATGATAATGCAAAATACTTAGTCTATTATCAATATTTTGAGAAGAATGTTTTCATAATGAAGTCTATGACATGTTAGTATAGATTTCCAAAAGAGTATGCCAAATCTTTTCTTAAAATGTGAGAAAATTGGCTGGGTGATCAATATTAATTATAGTAGCTAACATTAATGAATATCAATTATGTTCCAGACACTGTGCAAAGCATTTTGCATACAACTATATGAGGTAGATGATTTTTATTTCCATTTTATCAATTAAGAAACAGGCTTAGAAAAGTCAAATACTCCTTAAATAAACATTGGATCCAGAGTTTAAACCTGAACAATTTTGAAATGAAAGGCACTCTTTTTCCATTATGCTATAGTACCACCAAAATGTATAGACTATTCAAAATCACCTGCACAGGGCATCTTTGAAGAAAACTTGAATTAATCAGAGCTTCAAATTATTCTGGAATAGGAGGAGACTCGATATTGTAAGGATGCCAATTCTCCCTAAATTAAGCTCTAAATTTAATGAAATTGCGATCAATATTCCAACTGGAGGGCAGAAATAGGTCAAGGAGGTGATAGCTATGGGGGAGCAGTTTTCAGCTCACTACAAGAAAGCATCTTCTATGAGTTAGAATTATCCAGAAATGGAACAGAATGTAAAATAGTCAACCTTCTGTCACCAAAAGGATTCCAATGGAGAATAAATTGACAACCTGTTGAGGGATGCTCAAATAGCATTAGAAAACTATCATTTTCTGAGAGTCTGTTTCTTAGGCACTGTACTATCCACTTTCACCTTTAGTTGCATTCAATTTTCATACTTACTTTATAGGCACGCAAAATGGTTGATAGTGGGTAAGAACATAGATTGGGTCATCACATGGAGCTGAGCTTGAATCTCAAGTCTGCCCCTTATCAGCTGCACAACTGAGAGAAATGTCCCTAACTACCTAGATGTCACTTTCTTAGTTTGCAAAACGATCATAGTAAGAGTCACCTCACCGTGTTCTTTTTTTTTTTCTCACCGTGTTCTTATAGGATTAAATATAATATTAGAAGAGCATTAGCATATTACCAGATGCATGTCAAGTTTTAGCAAGTAGGAGTTATTATTATTGATAGGGAGAAACTGAATCTCACATGAATTAAGTCATAAGCACATATTCAGTTGAACTAGGTAATCTTTAATACTGTAACTTTGAAATCCTATGAATTTTTAGCTTTATAATTAACTTGTCCCATTCTTACAATTTTGCAAAAACATGATATAAAAAATTAGAAAGATGCTATGTAAAATTCATAATTACCTAATTAAACATTATCAGCTAATTTAATGATGCATGCTTAAATTAACTAATTTAACATTTGAATATCTATTTAAAGAAAGAAATAAAAAAAAATAAGGAATAAGGAACTTGAAGCCAGGAAACTCATCAGACGATTGACCTATTTAAGATGTGTTTCCTAAGGGAATGGTGAAATATATATATATTATAGGGTTAGAAGAAATACCAGTGTTTAAATACCAATGCTTCAGATGAATTTTAACACAGTGGCTGTTTCTTCTTTGACTCTCGGTAGGATGAATAGAAATCTCAGAAATTTCTGTGGATTCTTTCCAGGAGACAAATCACTCTCCTACTGGGAATGCTTCAGAATCAGGGCTGCTAGAAGGTAGATAAACGTGGTCTGAAGAGATTGGTTTTAACTACACTGTGAAACAAGTAATATTCAATACCTTAAAGCCAAGTTGAGATGCACCAGTGGCAGACCTTTCTGGGACCCTACTGTTTAGTGAGCATTATTAAACTTTCATTTTCTATGTGTTTTCTCTAATGAACTTGGGTATATGTATGGTTTATGTAACATGGATTGAAATTGATATAGAACTTGAGAGACTGGTAGGCTGAGTGAGAGAGTGTAATATCACCTGTCTTCATTCAGTAAGAAGGAAACAAGGGAAAGATATAACAGCTAAATTGCCTGGAGGGGGAGTTATAGCTAGAGGACCAGACTGTGACAATTTTCCTGGCATGGACAATTTTCTGGGCAAAGCTCAACAAAGAACAGGCATGAGAAGGATGGAGGCCAAGTAGAATCACAAATTAAAATTTGACAACTGTTAAGGACAAACTCAATGGTCAGTAGATTGTACCTAGCAATAACCAAATAAAAGATTTTCTAAATTAGAGCAACTATAGCAGTGATTTTCCAACAGCTAATTCTTTAAAAAAAAGTTTTATTGGTATACAATTGGCATAAAATAAACCACAATTTAAAATGTAAAATCTGAAAAATTTTGAAATAAGTAAATACACCCATGAAACCATCTCTAGAATCAAGATAGGGACCATATCTATCACCCTTGGAGGCTTCCTTCTGATGCTTTGCATTCCCTTGGATTCCTACTCTTATTACTGATTATAGTTGGCCCTTGAACAGCACATGTTTGAACTGTGGGGATCCACTTATAGGAGGATTTTTTTGCAGTAAATGCATACTGAGAGTACTTCATGATCCACAGTTGGTTAAACCTGAATCTGCAGAATCTCGGATACAGATGTCGGATTGTTAATGTGATACTCAATTGTGTAGGGGGATTGACACCCCTACACTCTGAGTTGTTCAAGGTCAGCTGTAGCTCATCTTTTCTAGAATTTTACATAAACAGAGTTATACAGTATGGATTCTTAGTGGTCTGGCTTCTTTGACTCAGCATAATTACTTTGGAAGTCAAACATGTTGTGTGTATCAGGAGTTCTTTCTTGTGTACTGCTGAATACTGTTCTGTTATTTGGGTATACTACAATTATCTTATTCATTAATCTGCTGAAGGAAAATTTGCATTCCGCCGCCTGCCCCCCCACCCCGCCCAGTTTGGGCCATTAAAATAATAGCTGCTATGAATGTTCAAGTGTATGTCTTTGTACGGACATATGCTTTACTGTCACTAGGGTCAGTAACTAAGAGTGGACTGTTCAGATCTTATGGGGTAATTGTTACATGTTTCTCATTTTTTAAGAATCTGTCTATCTGTTTTTCAAAGTGTCTGTACTAGAAGTGTGAGTTCCTATTGCTCCATATTCTGGACATCCCTTGATATGATCAGGATTTAAAATTTTAGCCATTCTGACAGATGTACTATGGCATGTTATTGTAGTTTTAATTTGCAATTTCTTAATGATTTGTGATGCTGAGCAAATTTACATGAGTTTATTTGCCACCAATATATCTTCCTTGGTGAAATAATGTTTCAGATTTTTTACCTTTATTTTGAAAATTAACCTGCTTTCATATCATTGAATTTTGGGAATTCTTTACATATTCTAGATACAAGTTTTTTATCAGGTGTATGATTTGCAATTTTTCCACCCTTCCTGTTATTTAATTTCAAAAAGTATATTTTAAAGTACTTAAAATCATTATGAAGAAATTTTAAAGCAATTTTAATTTTAATAAAATAAAATATAAATATAAAAAATAAATATTTTAATAAAATAAAATTTTAACTTTTAATAAAATCAGATTATCAACATTTTCTGTTACAGATTGTGCTTTTGGTGTCACAGCTAACAAATTTTTGTACTGAAGGCCATGCGATTTTTCCTATGTTATCTTTTAAATATTTTGTTATTTTAGATTTTACATTTAGGTATATGATCCATTTAGAGTTAAGTTTTGTATGTTTTCTGAGAGATGGGCACAATAAAGAACAGAAATGATATGGACCTAACAGAAACAGAAGATATTAAGAAGAGGTGGCAAGAATACACAGAAGAACTGAACAAAAAAGATCCTCATGACCGAGATAACCACAATGGTGTGATCACTCACCTAGAACCAGACATCCTGGATTGTTAAGTCAAGTGGGCCTTAGGAAGCATCACTGTGAACAAAGCTAGTGGAGGTAATGGAATTCCAGTTGAGCTATTTCAAATCCTAAAGGATGATGCTGTGAAAGTGCTGCCTGCAATATGCCAGCAAATTTGGAAAACTCAGCAGTGGCCACAGGACTGGAAAAGGTCAGTTTTCATTCCAATCCCAAAGAAGGGCAATGCTAAAGAATGCTCAAACTACCACACAATTGCACTCATCTCACATGCTAGCAAATTAATGCTCAAAATTCTCCAAGCAAGGCTTCAACAGTATGTGTACAGAGAATTTTCAGATATTCAAGCTGGATTTAGAAAAGGCAGAGGCTCCAGTTTCATCCATCTCATTAGAACTGATTCAAATGAATTCTTTTTAATGGCTGAGTAATATTCCATGGTGTATATGTACCACAGCTTCCTTATCCATTCATCTGCTGATGGGCATCTATGGTGAAACAGATCACCAGCTCAGGTGGGATGCACGAGTCAAGTGCTCGGGCCTGGTGGGCTGGGACGACCCGGAGGAATCGGGTGGAGAGGGAGGTGGGAGGGGGAATCGGGATGGGGAATACGTGTAACTCTATGGCTGATTCATATCAATGTATGACAAAACCCACTGAAAAATAAAAAAGAAAAAAAAGAAAAGGCAGAGGAACTAGGGATCAAATTGCCAACATCCGTTGGATCGTCAAAAAAGCAAGAGAATTCCAGAAAAATGTCTATTTCTGCTTTATTGACTATGCCAAAGACTTTGTGTGAATCACAACAAACTGGAAAATTCTTAAAGAGATGATAATACCAGACCGCCTTACCTGCCTCCTGAGAAATCTGTATGCAGGTCAAAAAGCAACAGTTAGAACTGGACATGGAACAACAGATTGGTTCCAAATTGGAAAAGGAGTACATTAAGGCTGTTTATTGTCATCCTGCTTATTTAACTTATATGCAGAGTATATCATGCGACATGCTGGGCTGGATGAAGCAAAAGCTGGAATTAAGATTGCATGCCAGAAGAAATATCAGTAACCTCAGATATGCAGATGACACCACCTTTATGGCAGAAAGTGAAAAACTAAAGAGCCTCTTGATGAAAGTGAAAGAGGAGAGTGAAAAAGTTGGTTTAAAACTCAACATTCAGAAAATTAAGATCATGGCATCTGGTCCCATCACTTCATGGCAAATAGATGGGAAAACAGTGGAAACAGTGAGAGACTTCAAATTATTGGGCTCCAAAACCACTGCAGATGGTGACTGCAACCATGGAATTAAGACACTTGCTTCTTGGAAGAAGAGTTATGACCAACCTACACAGCATATTAAAAAGCAGAGACATTACTTCAACAAAGGTCTGTCTCATCAAAGCTATGGTTTTTCCAGTAGTCATGTATGGATGTGAGAGTTGGATCATAACAAAGCTGAGCACCAAAGAATTGATGCTTTTGCACTGTGGTGTTGGAAAAGACACTTGAGAGTCCTTTGGACTACAAATAGATCAAACCAGTGAATCCTAAAGGAAATCAGTCCTGAATATTCATTGAAAGGACTGAGGCTGAAGCTGAAGCTCCAATACTTTGGCCACCTGATTTGAAGAAATGACTCTTTGGAAAAGAACCTGATGCTGGGAAAGATTGAAGGCAGGAAGAGAAAGGGATGACAGAGGATGAGATGGTTGGATGGCATCACTGACTCGATGGGCATGAGTTTGAGCAAGCTCTGAGAGTTGGTGTTGGATAGGTGTGCTATAGTCCATGGAGTCAGACATGACTGAGCAACTGAACTGGACTGAACTGAGGTATAAATTAAAAATGGGTTCATGTTCACTAACTCCCTGAGCATTATATCTTACAACTTGATATTTAATCAATTAATTTAGATGCCTCAACAACCAGAGATAGGTGTATTTAGATCTTCTTTATGATTTATTACTACAAACTTCTTAAACTATGTCAACTGAACTGAATGTTAACTTGAATGCAAATGTGACATAGACAAGGTGACAAGAGAGTAACTTGCATTCATTTTCAAGATGGAATAATTGATTGCTTTGACTGAGCCACTGATTAGTTTCTTAAGAGACCACTGGTCTTTTTAGTACACTTTATATAAGCAAAAATACAGAGCTTGGTGAATCCTGAAGAATTATCGAAGGCAGTATATTAGTGGAGGCCCAAACAATTCTAAGTCCAAATTATTACTTTTCTTTCATTTTCTGAAGGGAATATAAAGTACCATTTTTTGTTTAGTCTTTTTCTTAGCAGCTAAAAATTTACTTCAGGGTATATTTTCCATTGATGTTTTTGTCTGTTTCATCCTTGTTAAACTGTGGGTCATAATTGCCCATGTAAAATATTCCAGTATCCTGATTAGCCAGTAACTACTCCTAAGATCTTCCTTTATGGATTACATCCTTCCTCATCACTTATCCCAAGGATTTCTCTGGAATGAATGCCTCCCACTATGTTGCCACTGGGGGATTATATATTCTTGGTAATCTGCTTAAATTTTTATTAGACTGTTCCTCAAGTTTCCTCATCCTCTGGATGTGCTTGCCCCATGAACTCTGCGACCTTTCATCTTTCCTGCCCACAGACCTGAATCAGTGTTTCTGGATCAACGTCAATTCCTGTGAGAATTAATAAAGGTTAATGGAACATTGGTGTTGTTATTTAATTGCTAAATTCATGCTAAAAGTTGTGTCTGACTCTTTGCAACCCCATGAACTGTAGCTCACCAGGCTCCTCTGTACATGGAATTTCCCAGGCAAGAATACTGGAGTGGGTTGCCATTTTCTTCTCCAGGAGATCTTCCTGACCCAGGGATCGAACCTAGGTCTCCTGTGTTTCAGGCAGGCTCTTTACCGTCTGAGCTATCAAGAAAGTCCTAATGGAATATTGGATAATGTTAAATATTAAATATAAAGTTAAAGTTAAATATTAAATCAGTGATACTACCTATCACTGAAATTTCTATGTGTTTTTTAATAAACAAAGAGAAACATTAGAATGAATTAATCTTCATAAACATGCTAGCATATATAGTTTCTTAAATACAATTGGTTTACAGGTTTTTTTTTTAAAGCAAAATAAACTATTGTCAGGGAGTCCATTCTCATTGCAAAGTAAAACATTTCACAATGCCTGTGTACCAGAAAAGCTCTCCCAACTGCACTTGTTACTGATTCCATTTGACAAGTGGCTGCTTCTCGATAATTACTGTACAAACCATTACTTCCAAAATAAATTAAACTCTCATCACTTTATCCTGCTCTTCTACATTCATTAATAAGTATCTTGTAAAATAGGTGGCTGAACCTGCATTAGTAAGTGCAGAAGCTTATGTTAAAAGATTGTGCTTTTGTATATCTTCTGTCTTTGAAAGCTCTGTTCAGCTCATCTGAAATAAAAGTCCAGGGACTTTTATTGGGTAGGGATGGGGTGGAGCCAAACTCTAAATTTAAAGGGGATTTCTAACTCATTTTTATTTAATCATCTTAAATTTAGTCAATTATATATGTAAATATATACATATATATATATATACATATATATATAAACTCTGCTTATAAGGCCAGTTTTATCTTTTAAAGAGTCTGTGATACATACGGTACATTCTTTTGATTTTCACTAAGTAGAGCATCTGTTCATCTTTCAGAGGCAGCCTCTTCTTACATGGGGCTGAAATATGGCAAAACTGAGCAGATTTTTTGTTTGTCTTGAAACCTGATTGTAAATCATGCTTGTCTAATTATCAGTGCAACAATTTGAGCATATCTTCGATTTCCTTGTACTTTAAAAGATTTCCTGAGTGTTTGAAACAGAGATTAACATTGTGCAGTAAATATTTATTAATAATACTGGTTTCTCTAAATGGTAATAAACTTCTTTTGCTTTACAGCTTATTATTGATGATAAAATGTACAATTTTCTGACTAAATTATACATTTCTGATCACCAAATGAAATCTTCAAAGCTTCTGTTTACCATTCCCAAATAATTAGGATATATGTGTATTATTGTTCTAAATTTGTTCTATTTCTCAACTCTTGGTATGATTGACCATATGGGATCTTCATTCAACAAACATTTATTGAGTACTAGAAGAGTGCTTGGTTTTGTGCTGGGTGCTGTATTAAAGATGCCATTTTATTCTGATTTTAAGGTACATACCAAGTTCAAACTGCAGTGTCTTTGGAGCACTATTGTAAATATTTCCTCTGTTTCTTCTTTCTCAGTGCAACTGATTCTCAGTAATGTAAGTATATATAATGACAGTTCCCAATACTGATTGACTATACATTTTGTAGCAAATATTAGATGTGCTTGCCAAAGTTACTTAAAGATATAGTCTTTGTTTTAGCAATGTCCCAAATTTTCTCACCTTATTCTGTAAATAACCTTGCCTCCAGAGATTTTAAAATTACTGCCATGAAACCCCAAAGCAAACAATTATTCTCCAAGACAGTTCTGATATGATATAATGTCTCAAAGATTCTCTGACAAATAGCCAAATCAACCTGACAGTGTAAAATGAAGCACTTGTAGAAAAGCCTAGATTTTTCTTTCTTTTTCAAATATAAAATCCCTTCTCTGCAAAAAAAAAAATTATTATAGAGTAAGATATATATGTATTGTTGATAAAATACCTGCCAAAATTATTTGTGAGCCCCCAGATAGCACTGGGTTACATAGTTCCCTCACTTTAAACATAAAGAAAATGTTTAGAAATATTTATCCAGTTATCCATGGTCACCCTATAATTTATGGTATTAAAGTCAGAACTCAAAATTTCTGATTCTCTGAGATGGACCAATATTGGGAAATACTGTCAGACTTCTCAGTTTTCTTCCATAAAATTTCTTCCTAAGATATCCATCTGGTCTTCTTCACTTATCTTCATTTATAAAACTATATTTTGTATCTCGGATGATTTCTAATCTATTTCCTGACACATCTTATCCATTTATTTCACTGGTAATCCAAGTAAAATAATTTCTCTTTTAAAAATATAAATGGCATGCAATTTCTAAAATGTTTCATATTTTATGTTAACTCGGAAGGGGGAGTGTTGATGCTTACTTTTTCCCCTTCCACAGTATGATATTACAGCCCAGAAAATAAAAGATTACCTATATTCAGACTTAAAAAGAATAAAAGGATAGCTGGTGGTTGTTGAGAAGATATCTAATTCAAGTAAAATGGACACTTAAAAGAAACTTGTGAGATAAAAAATTCTTTAAAGATAATTCATAAGTCATATTTATGTTATCAAATCATATTGGTGATGTAAGAAATGAGAAAAATAAATAAATTAAATCCTTTTGCATCAAGAATAGTTAATTCCATACTTATCATTTTTGCAAATCCAGAGGAATTTAGGATATTGAGAAATTAGAAGGTATTTTACAAGACAGTCTAGTACAATGATTTTACAAGACAGACATTTTGGGGCTGCTCTAATGTTTAAAAGATTTCTCCTGATTTCAAACTAAAATTCTCCCTTTCGTAATGTCTTCCCATAGGTCCATTGCTTCTTCTGAAACAATGTAGATTTGCCACATAATTTCCATTAAAGTTAATAAAGAATAAGTATTATGTCTACATGAATTTTTTTCTTCACACTGAACAACTCTAATGCCTTCAACAGGGTCAATGATCATTTTCCACTCCCCCTTCCATCATGATAGCTTCTGATGTATCTTGGGCTTGTCAGTTCCTTCTGAAGATGAGGACCTACTTCTTTCGTGGTAGTGTAGGTGTTGCTGAGTAGAGATAACCACATTTTATAATTAATACAAAACAAATGTGAAGGTTTGTGGTTGGATCATATAAAACTTATGGTAAATGAAATAACCACTTTATAATAGACTCAGTTTTTTAGCTGTAAAATAAGGATGCTGAACAAGATGGTTTATAAGATCTTTTCTGATTCTAAAATTACTGGAAATGATTTGGTAGTAATCACCTTTGTTGTCATTAAACTTCCTAATAGAGATTTCTGTGTCTCCAATCCAAATAGTGGTAGAACAATATAAACCTAAATGTGGCAGATTGTTAGATACTTTGTTGCAGAGTGATTTCAATCCATTAGATAACCATTAAATAACAATCCATTAAATAACAACTGAGGTACAGTTGTTCAACCAATCACTGAAATACCTATCATTTAATCCTCATGTCTCCTAAGTACGAAAATAGTGTTAAACTGTGTTTGTTATTACTGCACAAAATTAAGGTGTATTTTGTTGATGACTTCATATATAATAACCTAAAATGAAACTCAAAGTAGTAAATATTCTTTTGTTATATTTTGGTTTAAGGGATTCATTTTAGCTCCTCCTTTAAGTCCTTTCTAATCCTAGTAATTCAGTATACTCTCTCAGATTCTCTATGACACTTCTGTAGCTTTTAGCTTATTGTGCTTTACACGATAGATAGGTGCACATTTGTTTAAACATCCCTCCAATAATGTACACCCCTCAAGGCCAGAAACTATATTTTAATCATCACGATGTCAAAAAAGAGATCTAATTCAGTTCTTACACAGAAAAGACATTTCATAAATATTTCTTGAAATGAATTGAATTGAATAAAAATGAATTGAGTACCACATTTCATAGCCTTTAAGCTTTAAGTCTGAATGATGAACCAAATTGTCAGAGTTGTCCTTAGGAGATTAAGAAGAAATTAATTTCTTATCTTCTGAACATGCACAAAATAGCAATCTCATAATAATTATAGGACATTATTTGGAAACCACTCAGTGTATAATTTGTTCATTTACTTGCATAAACAAATGTTTATTAAACATACATAGTTTTGAGCTGTGGCTTCTGCTTTGTTTTCTTGCAAATCTTTTAAGTTTCTGAGAATATTGATGAAAAATATGAAAACTTAGAAAGATCTTTTCACTGATTTTGTTATGCTTCATAAATTGAGAGGAACTATTGATCTCTTTAGGATTCATTTTGCCTTGATTTCATTAACTCAGCCAAAACATTTTTATTCCTGCATCTCATATTCACAGTGCAGTGTGAAACCAGGACCATTGAGAATTTGCCTGAAGAGAGTGTATGGAGTAACATAAACAGTGGGCCAAGAATAAGGTCCTGAGCAATATTATCTACTGAAGAACAGCATCAAGCATAGATGTACTCTAAAGAGACAGAGAAGGAAATGCCAGACAAGTAAAATAAGATTGATCAGAATGTGGTGTTATGGAAAATGTGATAAGATGTTTCCAGAATGATTAATGATCAAGAGTATTAGATATGTGTGGTAGAAGAAGAAGAATTAGAAGAGGAGAAAATCAAGGATGAGGAAGAAGAGAAGGAAGAGGAGGAGGCAGGGAATAAAGAAAGAAAAAGAACAATTTGTATTATTCAGTTAAGTACTTTTCAGCAGTCCCCAAACTTTTTGACACTAGGGACCAGTTCTATGTAAGATAATTTTTCCATGAACCAGGGTGGGAAAGATGGTTTCAGGATGATTCAAGCACACTACATTTATTGTTCACTTTACTTCTATTATTATTCTAATATCAGCTCCACTTCAGATAATTAGGCATTAGATCCCTAATCAGAGGGTTGAGGATCCCTGCTTTATATGCATCATTCCATCTGGTCTTCCAAACAATTTAATGAAGCAAGTACTTATACAGTAAAATTTCATGATACCACAAATTCATATATAATATGATTGACTGTAGATTCCCAGACCCAGAAATTCCAGGTTAACTGATTTGGCTCAGTAGTCACTTCATAAACTTGTAATGGTTAGAGAACAGGGCTTACTGTATTATCTCCACTTTGCAGATGAGAAGGTACAGTTCAGATATGAAATGATTTCAGCTATCACAGTCATGAGACTATCAAAAAGACATTAATTATGTCAGATACTGAGTAATGGTGTGTCACCTTGATTGGGCCATGGGGTGCCCAGGTTAGTATTATTCTGGGTGCATCTGTGACTGTGTTTCTGACTGAGATCAACATTTCAATCATACCCAAGTAAAGCCGATTGCCCATCCCAAGGTGAGTAGGTATTCAATCCAGTCAATTCAACTCAGTTGCTCAGTCATGTCCGACTCCTTGCGACCCCATGGACTGTAGCACGCCAGGCTTCCCTGCCCATCACCAACTCCTGGAGCTTGCTGAAACTCATAAACATCAAGTTCATGATGCTATCTAACCATCTCATCCTCTGTCGTCCCCTTCTCCTCCTGCCTTCAATCTCTCCCAACATCAAGGTCTTTTCCAAGGAGTCAGTTCTTAGCATCAGGTGGCCAAAGTATTGGAGTTTCAGCTTCAGCATCAATCCTTCCAATGTATATTCAGGACTAATTTCCTTTAGGATTGACTGGTTGGATCTCCTTGCAGTCCAAGGGACTCTCAAGAGTCTTCAACACCACAGTTCAAAAGCATCAATTCTTCAGTGCTCAGCTTATCCATTGAAGGTCTAATTAGAACGAAAAGGCTGATGAAGGGAGAATTCACTCACTGCCCGACTGTCTTCAAATTGGGACGTTGGTCTTCTCCTGCCTTCAGACTCCAGTCTTGGATTGGAACCATTACTTTCCTGCTTCGCAGCCCTTCAGGTTTGGGCTCAAACTCTATCATCAGTTGTCCTGGGTCTCTGGACTGCCAACTGTGGATCCTGGGGCTTCTTAGCTCCTATAATGTGAGCCAGTTCCTTACAGGAAATTTCTACACACACACACAAGCACACACATACATGGATGCATACATATGTGTGTGTGTGTGTGTGTGTGTGTGTCTACATACCTATATAGTTCCTATTGAATCTGTTTCTCTGCAAGACCCTGATGGGTATCCCCACCCACCTCCACTTACCAGCCAGCTCTAAATTAGCCAGCTAAAAGGCACAGTGCTTGCAATTTAAATGCAGCTTCAAAAGTCCTTCTGCACAAAATTTCTGGCGTTGTCACTGGTCACAAGGACTGTGTTAATTAGTGTACAACAGTATCATGGACTTGAGAATACTTTATATTCCTTAAATACAGAATTAATTATTCTTTACGTAGCCTACTAAATCTGATTCTGCTTCTAGTGCTGTGTATTCTCTAAGTACAAAATGAGGAAGTTTCTTTTTGATTCCTCTTAGATTTTGCACTGACAAATAGAGGAACTTCATAGCATCAATATTAGAATTCCCCAGAAACTTGGTATCAGCTCATCTTTCCTCAGAGGCAAAAAAAGTGACCTATTTGTTAAGTCTATTGTTCATTTTCATACGTGTAGCACTAATTAAAACTAAGAAAAGCTCTACTTCCCCTTATAACTTTGGTAAAAACTGGGTACTAAATAACTAGTCCAACTATGGTCCATGAGCAGCTTCAGGATAGAAATTATGCCCAAGATATTTCAACAGAGATGATGTACTGAAGTTTTTGTGAGTCATTTATGATTTCAAGCTAACAGAGTAATGCTGCATTTTTATAAGGTAACTGATAAGCAAGCACATTAAAAGGAGATATTCATAGCTGAACTGCCCTTCATAAGATCAGATGTCATGTCTTGTATACTGTATTTCCTTCCTTTTACTGAAAAACCTTGGGAGAAACTCTAAATAGAAAACTAATTTGGAGAGGGAGCTCTTGGCCTTTTTTCATATGGTAATTTTTCTACACTAAGAGGTGATGAGGTAGATAAAATGACCATGGGACTTCTACAGTATAGTCCTTCAAGAATCTGAGTTATTTGTTACAAATTACACCAAAAAAAAGAGTGTAAACAAGGAATAGTTTACAGAATAGAAATATTTTATATTTCAATCTGGAGGAGTTATGCATGCATTATGCTTGGTAGTATTTCTATTAGAGGCATGTTTCTTAGTGCCCTAAAAATGGGAAAAATTATAATGTCATCACTATCAGTTTAATTAGATTTTCAAAGAGGGTGTCGGTCCATCTCACCTCTTAGAAGTAGACATCAGGTTATGCCACAGAACTTGGTCACGCCTGAACCTTTGTGCCTGTACAAACCAAAAAGGTGGGTTTCAACTACCTGGACTTTTGAAAACAAAAGGCATTCCATCAGTGAGACATCAGAGGAGTGTGATTTTTATTTTAAATTTTCAAAAACATAAAAATAGAAGGATCTTTGCTGAAATAACTCTAGAATGATTTCTAACACTTGGACTTCTGAATTTTTTATTTCAGAGATAAAAAATGAGTTAATAAATTTGGGCCCAGAAAGTGATTTCTGTTTGTTAGTGAGGGTCCCTAAAATAATATGATGCTCAAACCAAGCTCTGCACAAAGTTACTTCTCTAGATTTGATGAACAAAATTTCCTTTTGTGATGTAAAAAAATCACTAAATTTTTTTAAAATTTGAAAGTCAACGATGAGTGAGCCCTAACATTTATTGATGTGTAGTTCAAGAAAGGTACTCCTATTGTCTAAATATACATCAATAGAGAGTTTATTTCAAACAAGTTCTTAATAGGAATAAAAAAATAAAGAATCTGTTATTTTTCCTGAACATGTTGAGATTCTGCATTTAAGACAACAATTAGATGACTTTCAATACTATTGATATTATGAAGTTTCATCTACATATGGGGAGATTTCTCTTTCCCTTCAGCCATCAGTTTCTTGCCTGTTGTCTTAGTATTAAGAACCTGTCTTTCATACGTTCAGACTGAAGTGAGTCACTGCCTTCATCTGGTTGACTTCAGTTCAGCAAGTACACTTGAGTCTGTGCCAAAAATAAGGGTTTTGAGTCTAGTCTTTCCTCAGTTCTGCAAGGGAGTGATAAACTTCTGTTCATGCCTGGTGAAAGTGCAATTAAAAAAACAAAACTGGCAGAGAAAGAGAATGGCTATCATATGACAGCCCTTGTATTTGGAATTGAAAAAGAAATGATAAAAATGAGCTTCATTTGCAGAAACAGACTTACAGAACAAACTTAGAGTTACCAGGGGGAAAGGATGGGGGAAGTGATAGGGAGTTTGGGAAGGACATGTACACATTGCTATATTTAAAATGGGTAACCAACAAGGATCTACTGTATTGCACAGGGAACTCGGCTCAAGGTTATGTGCTGTGTGGATGGGAGGCGGGTTTTAGGGAGACTTGATACGCATATGCCTGTGGCTGAATCCCTGTTCACTTGAAACTGTGACAACATTATTAATCAGCTATATCCCAATACAAAATAAAAAGCTAAAAAAATAAAATGGATAACCAACAAGGACCTATGATACAGCACTGTTCAACACAAGGAACTGTTCAATGTGGCAGCCTGGATGGGAGGGGAGTTAGGGGGAGGATGGATATGCACATGTGGATGGCTGAGTACCACTGTGTGCCTGAAACCATCACAGCATTTTTAATCAGTTATACTCCAATATAAAATTAAAAATTTAAAAAATTTTTAACTTAAAAAAACCTCTGAGAGCATAGGGAAAGGACCAAATGTCTCTGCCTCTGTTTAAGCTGGGCTTAAAAGAGTGAATAAAGTTTTACCAACTTTTGCCCGTTCCTCTCACCGCCCTCCCCCTTTTCTTTCTCCTCGCTGTGAGATTTCATGAGTGAATATAAGATTATGCGCTTCCCGGCTTACATTGTCTCGTGGCTTCCCGTGGCACTTAGAGTAAGATCCAGTGTCCTCTCCGTGGCATGCAAGGCCCTCCACCATCTGGCTTTGGCTGTTTGTTCCAGCCTCATCTTCCCTGGGTGCCTGCTCTGTCCCAGCCAGGCTATTCTATCACTGGAATCCCAAACCTGCAGCAGACTGTGGCAGCTACCTTCCCACCACTGGAAATCCCTCCCGATCTCTACATTTTCAGATTCTTTTTCCATTTTAAATAATAGTGAAGAATCTGGTTGAGTTTTCTTTGTACAAATAAGCATACCAATTTACATTTCGGTATAATTTTACCAACATAATGATCAATTTTTAAAAGACGGCCAAATCTAATGTAAAAAAAATAAATAAATAAAAAGATATAGGAAGTGTTCATGGTGTCTATTCCTTGGAGCCCTTGGCCAGTGCTGTTGGTCTTTTGTGGCACTAAATTCACAAATGTAAGAAAAATTAAAAACAAATTACCTCCTCCTCTTTTTATGTTTTCAACATTACCCTTGTCTTTGAGTGTTCCCCAATGGGGGTACATAGGGTCAGTTGGCACATAACTAGCGAGGTTTTAACACTATTTCAGTTTTGTTGCAATCTTCCCTTTATGGGAAGGCTAGCATTCCAATATTATTAAAAATGCAAACCAATAAGACATGAAATGGCTTGCTTATTGCTAACATTTATGCAAAACCACTTAAAATGTTAAAAAATATTAATCTCCTACCCTATGTAGCAATTAATGCTGCACAGATGATGACAATTGTTTTTTCCAGTGGAAAATCACCAGCAATCCGCATTCTCTTCTTCTGCTTAATTAACACAACTATATATATCCGTCAAAGTCACAGGAAACGGGTGTAATTGCTTTTGTAAATTCAACCAGTCTCCAGTGAAGAACTGATTGGTAAATTAAACGCAAATAATTTGGAGCTTAAAAAAAATCAGGAATATAGACATTCTGCCCCGTATCGTATGAGGTGATACAAAGGTCAGGAAAAGAAAAGAAAAAGTAAAAAATTCCTGGACTTGTCCTTGATTCTCTGTTGAGATACTAGGTACATTTTAAAGACCATTTGTCAACCAGACATCATGTTATATAGAACAATTATACTTTATAAGCAGCCACTACATCGTTGTGAACATAGATGTGTACTGAATTGATCTGGAATCAAAGATTGTGTGTGTGTATGTGTAAAGTAGCCCTAAAGTTTTTGAAAAGCAGAAGAAAACAAACACTGCAGAAACAATGTGGAAAATAATTTTTAAAAAATTTTACTTGTATTTTTATCTAGAGAAGATTAAAGACAGGACCATGGGGAAGTGGGAAAGGAGATGGGCAGAAAAGCAGAGATCAGAGATGAGATGCACACACACAAATCCATCCTCATTATTTATGGATTCTCTATTTGTGAATTTGCCTACTTACTAAAATTTCTTTGTAACTCCAAAATCAACATTCTGGGCAATTTTATGATCATTTTCAAGTATGTACGTAAGAACAGTGAAAAATTTGAGTTGCTGGACACTCACATTCCCAGAAAAGGCTAAACAGGTGATGTTCTGCCTTCTTGTTTCAGTTATCATATTGTAAACAAGTATCCTATTTGTGGTATATTTAGTGGTATATTTTTGTACTTTTTGTTTGTGATTAACTATTTATAATGGCCCACAGGCATAGCACTGGAGTGCTGTCTATTGTTCCTAAGAGCAGGAAGGGGGTGATGTGCCTCACAGAGAAAATGTGAATATGAGATATTCCACTTAAGCATGAGTTATAAGCTGTAGGTTATGAATTCGATGTTAATGAATCAACAGTCTGTATTGAATCAGGCATCTATAAAGACTAACACACATAAGATAGATTATGTGTTGATCTATTGACAAAAGTATTGCCACCAGAGGCTCACAGGAACTGAGCCTTGTTTATCTCTTAGTAGCAGTAACTCAGTATTTCCTAGTTCAGTTCTGCAGTGGCTTTATAAACATAACTATTGTGAATAATAAGAATCAACTATGTGTGTGTGTGTACAGTTGATTCTTATTCTCAGTGGTAATATTTGCACATATAGAGAGAAACAGAGACAGAGAGAAAAAGTGAATGAAAGAGTTATGTCTTAGATCAAGTGTGGATAGCTTATCTGGAGGCCAAATTAAAGTGTATAAATAAAAAGTAACATGATTAAATGAACAGGTAGGTGTTTAGTTCACAGTGGAAAAAGACTGAGTTAATCACAGGCTGTACAACAAAGACAAAACTTTGACCATATGGCTGTTTAACTTTTTTATTATGCAGAAAGGGGATGTGGAGATAGGCATAGGGGCCAAAAGTAAGACTCTGGGGAACTCTCCTGGTGGTCCAGTGGTTAAGACTGTTTCTACTGCAGGGGCCTGGGATTAAGCCTTGGTTGAGGAACTAAGCTCCTGCACTTCTGAGGTACACACCCCTCCCCCCCAAGAAAGTAAAACTCTGGCATCCCATTCAAATCTCAGTTCTCACTGTCTTATCTTCTGGGTTCTCTTAACTTCTCATTTCATTATCTGTGAGGTGTGTATAGTAATATGTTTCATAGGCTTTTATAATTAAATATGATAAGAAATCAAAGACTGTAGATGAGTGTGTCATACATTAAAACATTCAGTTAATGATGTAATTGTGAGTATGCAGAGTCCAGGCTTGCATTTACTTACAATCTTGCTGGTGGAAACTAGTCGCCATGTCCTCTCGTCCCCAGCTTAATATTTTTTCCACTGCGCCATTCTGGGGCCATTGAGAGATCGTTTGCGCTGCCTGACCTTTAGATGCTATCATGATGGTTGGCATGGCGAGGTTTGTGTTCCCAGGGTATGCTTTTTTTTTCCCCCCTTTATTTTTTATTAGTTGGAGGCTAATTACTTTACAATATTGTAGTGGTTTTTGCCATACGTTGACATGAATCAGCCATGGATTTACATGTGTTCCCCATCCCGATTCCCCCCTCCCACCTCCCTCCCCATCCCATCCCTCTGGGTCTTCCCAGTGCACCAGCCCTGAGCACCTGTCTCATGCATTCAACCCCCAGGGTATGCTTTCATAGCATAGAATACAGTGTTGAAGAAAAAGCAATGTAAGCAGTAGATAAGAGGAAGAGTGATGTCTACCTCAGTTTACTGCTAGAAGAACATCACTTCCAAAGAAGAGAAGTAAGAAATCATGCCAAGTTTTACTCATCTACTCCACAATCACCTGTATTCATAAAATGGAACAGACTTTATTCCTACCATGAGAATAAAGCAAATCAGTGTAAAAAGAAAAAGGTTTGACTTTTTTGATGAAAAAAAAGAAAAGATTAGCTACATCTTCAAGGCTCAGTTTCTTTATATACACATGGAAATAGTAATAACAACTCTATAAAATAATGTTAAAATCCCTAGAAAGTATTTATGATTGAATATCCTACCAAAGCTAGAGATAGAAGCCTATTCAAAGTAAAATTATTTAGGATTTAAGACAACTTACTTGGTCTCAATTTTCACTACTAGGGAAGCCTTAGAATGAAATAAAATTGCAGTGCATTACCTTTCATGTCATATCTAAATTTACCTGCATAGGAATTCTGTTCAAGATGCTATTAATACTAATAAAAGGATCTATTGCTTCACATGTCAGAGGGAACAATTCAGGATACACCTATTATTTTAATATCCTTAGCCAATCCTTTTTATCAGCTTGAATGACTGGTACAGAATTGGTAAATGAAATCTACAGATTTTATAACTTTAAAGTTCCGATTAGAACAGATAACATTCAAGAGTACTTCAAAGAACATTGCTTTTATTTTTTTTTCCCTCTCTCTCTCAAAAGGATTCTGGCAAAGATTCATATTTTCATCTAGAAAAGCTCACCATTTAATATAAATATATATTTTATATTTAATAAATATATTTTAAACCCATTAGTTAGCTGCCCACATTTGTGTTAAATACAAACTGTTTCATACAATTCTTTCTAAACCCAATGATGTGTCTGTAGTATACTTCATCATAATAGATTCATTGAAAAGATGTGACTTATTTTACATTCTAGATCAAACAATGGTACATTTTAGCCATTTCTGTTGCCTTTGATGTAGGTATAGTTCCATCAATAAGATATATTTATTCCTTAGGAGTTGACTAACAAATAGCACTTTAGTTGAATAGTATTTCTTGGTGTTAATTTTAAAAAGTATTCCATCAAGTAAAATACCATTGTTGTTGTTGCATTGCTGTTTTTTAGTTTCATACTTTTACAAACTGGTGCATATCATGAAAGGAAACAGATCTATACCTCAGTAAGTTGTCCCAAATGAATACTATTTATTATATATTTGAAGGTTCCATTGTAGCTAATGAACTCTGAGTCATAAAACTTCACCTCACTGAATTTCAAAAATATTATAAATAGGTAAGGGGATTCTAAATAAATTGTTAGATTTACTAAATCTAAATGTTTATTTTTATCCACTTCTAGAGTAAGATGAAGGCATTTCTCAGCGTCAGAGTGGAGGGTTAATGTATGAGAAGACCATTAAACTCCCATCATTTAAACATGATAACTGCCTCATCTGTCTACATAATGTTTCAAAGCTATTTTTAAGCCATTTAAGCTTTTCAATTTACCCTAAACATCCACCAAGAGATTTTCTATTAAATTTAGTGCAATATTTTAAATGATCAGCACAACTCGATTTTAAATAAATTTTAGAGTAAAAGTAATTTCTAAGACATAACTTACATAATTTTCCTCAATGCATCATTGGTTCTGAATAGTGGCTTTCAAGTTTAAATCATTAAAAATCTTTTAGAATCCCCAGGCAGCTACACTTTGTATATAAATATGGTGTAAATTCAAAGGAGTTAATTGGTGCTAAAAAGGACAAAATAAGTTTGGTATACTTACGTGTTTCTGGTTGCTGCAAATAATTTAAACTAGCAGGTATTTCACAATATTGTATAAAAAAACAAGTAAAACACTCAAAAATTTTCCGGTAAGAATTAGGATTATTTCTGTATCCTGATATAACTTTTGATCTGCTAAGAATATTACTGGCTAGGGCATTATGTGAACTGGTGCATCCTTGGGACATGGGATTTTGTGACTGGGAACTTGGGAATTTCACCTGGGAAGAGCAGATGACAACTGGGAGTGAGTGGCCAACTCCATGAAGACAGAGAGCTGAGTACACAAAGGAGCTATTGACGGCTTTTGTCTGTGGCAGACCGAAGCCTGAGGGCAGGGTGACAGCTCTCTTCTAGTGTCATGAATGTCACATGATAGAAAGTTTTATGTTTGTTTCTGACATTAGGCAAACAAAAACCTTTTGAATGCTGAATTAGGCTCTTGTTTTGAGCCTGCAAGCTGCTACTCATTCCTATTGATGAGGACTGATCTTATTGCAGCCCTTTTATTTTTATGGTGTTAACTGTGCCTGCAAATGTGGGTAGAAGGCCTGAGACGGGACCACCGACCTTATCCTCCCAGAGTTCACATAGCTTTTGGATTTTGCCTTTTTCGGGGGGATGGGGAGTGTCTCAGGAGCTTACCAATTTCTTTGCTTAAATGAACAATATGAGGTAGTCCTTCTGAAACCAGTTTAGCAAAAGACTCTTTTTTTTCTTTTCCCTCTGGAGAAGGACGCAACATTATCACCACGATTCAGCTTTGCTCATCGGGGTCTTTGCAAACTGTGAGGGAAAGAGTGCTTTGAGGGAGCCCTTCCCGGTCCCTTTGGTCCCTGTGATCTGTACTCGAGGTTCTGAGGTGCAAAATTTGATGACTTGGCAGGAAAAGATAAATCCGTTTTTTAAAGGCATGGTGAGGATTGCATTCTTGTTGACGGAGTTACAGATTGGAAAAACTGAAGCCATTTTTAAAACCCTTGATTATGGCAGACTTTTAAATATATACATTCCCTTTGAATTAAAAGAATCCAGAGAAATGAGAATAATTTCTGCTTTCTGTAGCTAGACTTTGAAGTGGAGAAATGTGGAACTAAAAGCAACTAGCATAACCTGTTTTAATCAAAAGGAGTCTAGTAAGAAACAATCAATTAAAGAACAGTCTGATTCTCTGCGACATCAATGTATGAAAATCTGTTAGACGCCAGATTGTGTCTCAAGACACATATGATGAACTGAACAAAATGACCTGCTAATAGCTTTTACGGGTAATAAATGCATCATGTTATTGGTAATTCTGCAGATGGTAAATCAAGCTAATATCGAAGCTGAAACAAGCTACTTGTTAAATATAGTTCAAAATGATCTTCTCTGTTCATCATCTGATCTTCTGTTATTCAAAACCTGTATTGCACAGAAAAGAAAGATGATTACTCCTTATATTCCTAAGCATCTCAAAGTGCGTAAACATTCCCATTCTGCCATGAAGGCATTTAAAATGTAAAATCCTTTGGAGAAAGCATGCCTGAAATAAATGTAAGCTGAGAAACACTATGTTTATTTAGATTATGAGCAGGAACAAAAAACATAAAAACGTAAAACCTGTGCTGAAATTGAAGTGTGACTTTATTGTATATAATGCACATTAGATGATATTTCCAATCAGTACGTGAAACACTGACCTGGCAAATTTGAACATTTGAGCCCAACACATATTAACAAATGATGGGGGAATGGACAGGGCATTCATATTATAGACTCTTTTGAATTGTCTCATTTGCCTAAAGAACACTTTAGCTTCAATTTTGTTGTTGCTGTTATTGTTGTTATAAGAGCTAAAGTATGTAGCAACACAATTCTGAAAAGGATGGGATGCTTAGGAAAAGGGGAGCCAGACAATTGTCTGAGAAGCCACTCCTATAGGGAAAAAAATAGGGAAAAAAAACCACAAAGGCTAACCGTGACTGACCATGATATACCAAGAGAAAAATCAATCAATTGGAAGGAAAAGTTAACTTTGTAGATTGATAGGTCTGGTATTTCATTCCCAGAATGGGCTCTTTCTATCTTTGAGATGGTTGTTTTTAACCTTAAATCATTTTGCTTGCCCATCTATATATCATGTAAGCAAACTTGCTTATTTGTATTAACTGGGGATAAGATCAGTTCTAGGTATTAAGTGGATTATTTTTCAGATATACATATAGAAAAACTCTAATAAGATTTGTTTTTAAATAAATGTAATTTAAGATGTATTTATGTGTTTCTTACATATACTTATATATGTGTATACATGTATACACATATACACACACATGTACACACACTAAAATTTTATGAGCTGCAAATTACATTGCAATTTTAGGAAACCACAATAACTTTTTTCTTAAGTAAAAGAAAAATGTTTTATTTTTCTTTAAGGCAGTTATATGTGTCCAATGAAATCATATTCTAGTATCAGATAGAATCAACAATTGAGAGTTTTTACAAATCAGACAAATTTTAGTTTTGGATTTACTTATTACCTGGAATATCTTGAGAAAAAAAAAATCAATGCCTAAAATTTCCAGTTTTTTAGCAGTAATTGATATTATCCTAAAATGTTAGCTCTTTATCAGCTCTCTAATATAACTTTGAGGACAGTGACAGCAATCCTATCTTTTAGCAATTAATAAAAAGGGGGGGTAAAATATCACCTTGTTGGAGGAACAGATGTTTGTAATCCATTAACATCCATTAATTCACTGTAGAATCAGAAATTTATAATAAAACTAATCCTAGGCCAAATTATGGAGCTGGGGATTATTACAGTCAGCAGTCCTCTAAATTCCCCTAAGTAGTCCTTTTCACAGACACTTCCTGATGCTTTCCTAGTTCCCCACTTCTGTCTTCCCCATTGGTTCAGTTAACTAAATCACTATAATAAAGGCATGAATATGATAATATCTATGCATTTTCTAGGCTGTTTTCACCATAAAGTAATGGAAAATACAACTAAATGTGGTTTAATCAACAAGGACATATATTATTTCACATTCCAAAATGCCTAAAGGTAGGTCACTTCCAAGGTTCATTGGTCGTCTCAACACCAGCATCTAAGATTCATCTTGTGTCATTCACCAAAATAAATTTAATGCTAAAATCAAATTATAAAATATTTTTATTTATACATATTTGATATCTTGCTATGTAATTAAGAAAATCATATTTCAATCAAATTGTGCTTAGTTGCTCAGTCACTTCTGACTCTTTACAACCCGATGGACTATAGCTCGCCAGGCTCCTCTGTCCATGGGGATTCTCCAGGCAAGAATACTGGAGTAGGTTGCCATGTCCTCCTCCAGGAGATCTTCCTGACCCAGGGATGGAACCAGGTCTCCCTTGTTGTAGGCAGATTCTTTACCATCTGAGCCACCAAGGATGCCCCAATCAAATATGCAAGGATGTAATTCTTTCTCACTTTTCTCTGGTCTAAACGCTTCTCACTGTCAAGAAATATTCCAAGATAGAAGGTGGAGAGTAGCAGATTTAACACGTGTTAACTGGTGAATCTATGATGCTAAATAGTAATCCTACCTATTTCTGCTGTGTTGAAACACAATCAAGGTGCTGACAGAACTGGGGAACTGTGGGGTGAGAGGCAACCCCAGAACTGGAGGAACTCTTGACATTTCTCCCTACAATGTGCATCCAGTAAAGGATATTTTGAGAGAATAGTCCTACAGTCAACCCTAACAAGAAAGAGAAACTCAGGAAGTGGTGACCATGTGGACAGAGTATGGGGTTCTTATTAGCAAGATCTGGCACAAGTAAGTGTTTGGAAATCTTAGTTAGAGAAATGCATGGAAAATGTTCCTGGATCATGGGGCACAATTAAATACTCCAGAGTATAACATTCATATGGCATCTAAAAAGACCCCAAAGAGGTTTTTGCCAAAGCAATTTTGAGAAGGAGGAACAAAGCTATCAATATCAGGCTTCCTGATTTCAAACCATATTGCAAAGCTCTGATAGCTAGAACAGTATGAAACTGGAATAAAAACAGACACATAGATCAACGGAACAGAATAGACAGCCCAGAAATAAACTCACACTACATGCTCAATTAATTTTAACAAAAGCACCAAGAATAAAAAATGAAGAAAGGATAATCTCTTCAATAAATGGTATTGGGAAAACTGAATATCCACATGCAAAAGAATGAAGCTGGACCCTTAGCTTACACTGTACACAAAAATCAAGTCAAAATGGATTAAAAACTTGGACATGAGATCAGAAACCATAAAACTATAAAATATTCCAAATTGTACAAAGAATTCATACAACTTAATAGCAAAAACAAATAAGCAAGCAAAAAACCCCACAAACAATTCAGTTTAAAAATGGGTGAGGACTTAAATTAGGCAGTTTTCCAAAGAAGACATTCAAAAGGCCAGCAGGGTTTCTGGTGACTTTTTAAGTGAGGTAACTGCAGTCATGAAATTAAAATATGCTTGCTCCTTGGAAGAAAAGCTATGACCAACCTAGATAGCTCTTATAAAGCAGAGATATTACTTTGCCAACAAATGTCCGTCTAGCCCAAGCTATGGTTTTTCCAGTAGTCATGTGTGGATGTGGGAGTTGAACCATAAAGAAAGCTGAACGCCAAAGAATTGATGATTTTGAACTGTGGTGTTGGAGAAGATTCTTGAGAGTTCCTTGGACTGCAAGATCAAATCAGTCAATGCTAAAGGAAATCCTAAAGGAAATCATTGGAAGGACTGATGCTGAAGCTGAAGCTCCAATACTTTGGCCACCTGATTTGAAGAAATAACTCTTTGGAAGGCAGGAGGAGAAGGGGCCGACAGAGGATGAGATGGTTGGATGGCATCACTGACTCAATGGACATGAGTTTGAGCAAGCTCCGGGAGTTGGTGATGGACAGGGAAGCCTGGCGTGCTGTAGTTCATGGGGTCGCAAAGGGTTAGACATGACTGAGCAACTGAACTGAACTGAAGTGAGAGAGATCCTGGCCCAGCTGAAGACATCAGATTTCATTGTCCTCTCAACTCTTTGTCCCCTCACTCAAGCCCCTTAATAAAGTGATTTGATCCCAAAACAAAACAAAACAAAAAAATGGATGGGCAACTGGTACATGAGAAATTGCTTGACATCAGTATCCATCAGGGAAATGCAAATAAAAGCTGCAATGAGATATCACCTCACACCTGTTAGGATGTCTAGTATCAAAATGACAAGAGATAAATGCTGGTGATGACACGGGGGAAAGGGAACCCTTGTGCACTGTTAGTGGGAATGTAAATTCGTACAGCTACTGTGAAAAGCAGAATGTAGGTTCCTTCAGAAATTAAAGATAGAACTACCATATGATCCAGCAGTCTCATTTCTGGGTATGTGTGTACTCAGTTGCTCAGTCATGTGACTGACTCTTTGTGGCCCCATGAACTGTAGCCCACCAGGCTCCTCTGTCCATGGAATTTTCTAGACAAGAATACTGGAGTGGGTTGCATTCCCTACTCCAGGGGCTCTTCCCAACCCAGGGATCAAATCCGCATCTCTTGCATTTCTTGCACTAGCAGGCCGATCCTTTACCACTAGCCTTGCTGAGTATATATCCTGGGAATCCTTTCTGGGTATATATCCAAAGGAAATAAAGTAAATATCTGAAGAGATATCTTTACTCCCATATTCATTGCACCATTATTCACTATAACCAAGGTACTGAAACAACACCCATGGACAGATGAATAGAAAAAGAAAATATGGTATTATATGTGTGCATATATAATAGAATATTATTCCAGTTTAAAAAAGGAGATTCTGCTGTTTGTGATAACATGGATGAACTGAACCTGTAGGGTGTCATGCTAAACGAAATAAGCCAGACAGAAAAAGACAAATACTTCATTCTATCATTTAAATGGGTAATTTAAAAGAAAGAAAGAGGCAGAAAGAAAGACTGAAAAAAAAAAAAAAGAAAGTAAGGGAGAGAGGGAAGGAGGGAGGGAGGAATGAAGAGGCAAATTCATAGAAACAAAGAGCAGGATAATGGATGGTTGTCAAGGGATGGTAGCGTAGGGAATGCAAAGTTGTTGGTAAAAGCTACAAACTCTCAGTTACAAGTTGAATAAAGGTCTGAGAATCTAATGTATAGCATGGTGATTACCACTGATAACACTGAATTGTATACCTGAATTTTCCTGAAAGAAGAATTTAAGTTTTCTCAACAGATTAAGATAATAAATACATGAGGTGATGAATATGTTGTTTGTATGAGATGTCTTTCACAATGCATACATATATAGTATAGTCATATTACATGCTTTGAATATATTGCAAGATTAGTTAATTTAACCTCAGAAAAGCTACAAAAAATTACCCCACATTAAACCATACTTAGAATGAGCTTTCTTGACAAGCTCTGTCAAGAAATGTAGATATTCAATGGGTTATTCTTCTGATTAAGAAGATAATAGAAATATTTATTCTTTTCTGTGTTTCTGACAATTAGCGTTTTACTTTGGTAAACCAATTATTTGGTGCTATCTGTCTATTCATTCCTCTCAGTTCAGCTCAGTTCAGTTCAGCGGCTCAGTTATGTCCGATTCTTTACGATTGCATGAATCACACCAAGCCAGGCCTCGCTGTCCATGACAAACTCCCGGAGTTTACTCAAACTCATGTCCATCGAGTTGGTGATGCCATCCAGCCATCTCACCCTCTGTCGTTCCCTTCTCCTCCTGCCCCCAATCCCTCCCAGCATCAGGGTCTTTTCCAATAAGTCAACTCCTTGCATGAGATGGCCAAAGTATTGGAGTTTCAGCTTCGGCATCAGTCCTTCCAAGAACACCCAGGACTGATCTGCTTTAGGATGGACTGATTGGATCTCCTTGCAGTCCAAGGGACTCTCAAGAATCTTCTCCAACACCACCAGTTCAAAAGCATCAATTCTTTGGCGCTCAGCTTTCTTCACAGTCCAATTCTCACATCCATACATGGCCACTTGAAAAACCATAGCCTTGACCAAATGGACCTTTGTTGGCAAAGTAATGTCTCTGCTTTTTAATATGCTATCTAGGTTGGTCATAACTTTCCTTCCAAGGAGTAAGCGTCTTTTAATTTTATGGCTGCAATCACCATCTGCAGTGATTTTGGAGCCCCCCAAAATAAAGTCTGACACGGTTTCCACTCTTTCCCCATCTATTTCCCATGAAGTGATAGGACCAGATGCCATGATCTTAGTTTTCTGAATGTTGAGCTTTAAGCCAATTTTTTTCACTCTCCTCTTTCATTTCATCAAGAGGCTTTTTAGTTCCTCTTCACGTTCTGCCATAAGGGTGGTGTCATCTGCATATCTGAGATTATTGACATTTCTCCCGGCAATTTTGATTCCAGCTTGTGCTTCATCTAGCCCAGCGTTTCTCATGATGTACTCTGCATATAAGTTAAATAAGCAGAGTGACAATGTACAGCCTTTTCCTATTTGGAACCAGTCTGTTGTCCCATGTCCAGTTCTAACTGTTGCTTCCTGGCCTGCATACAGGTTTCTCAAGAGGCAGGTCAGATGGTCTGGTATTCCCATCTCTTTCAGAATTTTCCAGTTTATTGTGATCCACACAGTCAAAGGCTTTGGCGTAATCAATAAAGCAGAAATATATGTTTTTCTGGAATTCTCTTGCTTTTTCGGTGATCCAGCGAATGTTGGCAATTTGATCTCTGGTTCCTCTGCCTTTCTTAAAACCAGCTTGAACATCTGGAAGTGCACGGTTTATGTATTGCTGAAGCCTGGCTTGGAGAATTTTGAGCATTACTTTACTAGCGTGTGAGATGAGTGCAATTGTGCGGTAGTTTGAGCATTCTTTGGGATTGGAGTGAAAATGGAACTTTTCCAGTCCTGTGGCCACTGCTGAGTTTTCCAAATTTGCTGGCATACTGAATGCAGCACTTTCACAGCATCATCCTTTAGGATTTGAAATAGCTCAACTGGAATTCCATCACCTCCACTAGCTTTGTCTGTAGTGATGCTTTCTAAGGCCCACTTGACTTCACATTCTAGGATGTCTCCTCTAGTCAACCACAAAAAAATATGCATAAATACATATTCTATGTTGAAAAATTATAAATCTGCTAAAAACAATTCTCTCAGATACAGAAAAACATTTTCTTTTCTCTCAAGAAAAGAAAAACATGAACTGAAAGACATTAATAAATGTTTTAAGACAACAACTTAATGGGATGAGTTGATTGATAAACCACTGTGCTTAGTCACTCAGTTGTGTCTGACTCGTTGTGACTCCATGGACCATAGCCTGCCAAGCTCCTCTGTCCATGGGATTCTCCAGGTAAGAATACTGGAGTGGGTTGCCATACCCTCCTCCAGGGTGTCTTCCCAACCCAGGGATGGAACACACGTCTCCCACATTGCAGGCGGATTCTTTACCATCTGAGCCACCAGGGAAGCCAAACCATTGGGTCATATATAAAGGTGACAGATGGAGAAAAGTAAATATAATGAGATGAACAAAGAAAAGTTTGACATAGAGAATTTTGTTAGCAGGCTCTTATTTTAAGACTTCTACAAGAGCTTAGTAGCCTTGGGACATCCCTCCCTGGTGTTCTGGTGGTTGAGAATCCACCTGACAGCTTAGGGGTCACGGGTTTGATCCCTGGTCCGGGAAGATCTCATATGTTAGGGGCAACTAGGCATGTGTGCTACAATGACTGAATCCACATGCTGCAACTACTGAAGCCTGTGTGCCTAAAGCCTGTGCTCTGCAACAGGAGAAGCCATGGCAATTAAAAGCCTCACTGCAACTAAAGAGAAGCCCCCACTCGCCACAACTAGAGAAAACCCTCGTGCAGCAACGAAGACCCAGCACAGCCAAAAATAAATCAATATTTAAAGGAAAGAATAACTGAAAAGCTTACTGTCCTTGACCTGCATTATTTTTCTTTTATTTACATGCCTAGTGCTATGGACTGGAAAGGAATCCTCTCCAGGGGCCAAAGAACTGCTGTGGTTCACGGTAGACAGGGATTCTGCTTCCAGCTCCTTTGTTCATATTGGAAATATTCCAAAGCTGATTCAGATTTCTCTTGAAAATGCAAGAAAGTTAAATGTTTCAAACTTCGGAGTGCTATTGCTGTTTTTGGTAACAGTACTCATAATTGTGCAGGATCCCTTGGACAGAGGAGCCTGGTGGGCTACAGTCCACGGGGTCTCAGAGTCGGACATGGCTAGTCCGCACACATACAATGCCACTGTTTTTAGTTTCATCTCCTTATAATGCAATTTGTTAAAAGTCAGAATTCAACCTGGGATGTGTCCATGGCTTTGGTTTTTCCAGTAGGAGTTCGTTGATGACCAACAGAAGAATGTCAATATACACTGGTCTCACTTCTAAGAACAATTCAGGTTATGGCGTCTGAGGGCTGTCATATGGGAGGCTCCATGTTATTAGTAAATCTTTTTATCACTGGGGTAAAAGTAATTATGAGGCATCTTACTAATCCTTCTGGCATTTATGAGATATTTGTTATGAGTTATTAGCAATGAACAATGAAAAAAATGAGCTTTTGGCAAAAACATGAAAAAGTTTCCAACTTTTGTCTCTTTCTTCTAACATCGTGAGGTTTTGCTGTTACTGACTGATGTGGAGGTAACCTATTTACACTGAATCAGACTTGTTGACATTTAAGTGTTAAAAAAAAACTCTATCTACGCAGTAGAAAGAATATAGGAATGACATTCACGGATATTTCCAGCTGTCAACAAGTCAGGTTTTCTTACTAACTGTGAGCCCTTGAAGTATTATGTTCTTTGGATAGAGTGAGAAATACTGTTACTGCAGGGTTTTTTTTGTATCCATATACTTGTCCATACTAATTAGCAAAATATCAGAAGTCTTACCACTCCTTCCATCTTTGATGTCATAATTCTCCTTTTAGAAAATAGCAGAAAAGAACTTTCATGAATTTTTCAGAAAAATGGAATAGACTGATTATTCACCTAAAGCCAAGGAAGGACACCAGCATACTATAAGAAAGAATTTAAATAAAGATCTATTATTAGTAACTAGTACCACGAATGGTGAAATATTCTTAAATATAACCATGGGAACAGAAGATTAAACAGGAGTATCACATTCCTTTTATCTTCGTGAAGAGAATGTAGTTTCTTATATGGTCTTAGCTTCACTACTTACTAATTGTATAACCTTGGCAAATTACTTGGTTTTCATGTTGCCTCAGTTTTTGCATCTGTGAAATGAGGGTTATAGAAACACCTACTCAGTGATTGCTGTGGGGATTAAATGCATTAATCCGTAAAGCACTGAGAACAATGTCTGGTGCATACTAATCACAATTTTGCTTACTACTCCAACTTTTCCTTCCATGTCCTGGCCTCACCCTTCTAGATGCCTCATATAATTTTGGAAGGTGTCATGTGCATATAGGTGGATGCTCAGTCATGTCTGACTCTTTGCGACTCTGGACTGTAGCCCTCCAGGCTCCTGTGTCTATGGGATTTCCCAGGCAAGAATACTGGTGTGGGTTGCCATTTCTTCCTCCAGAGGATCTTCCTGACTTGGGGATTAAGCCAGCCTCTCCTGTGTCTCCTGCATTTGCAGGCAAATTCCTTACCACTGAGAGACCTGGGAAGCCCAAAGGTGTCATCTTCCAAATGTTTGAAGAAGTTAATCAATTGTGTGTCACCCTGGAAACTTGAAAGAGATAGGTTTAACACTAGAGATATGATAGTTATTTTATGCAGGATTTAGCATTTTAAGGATACACACGATTGGAGGATTTCTGAGTAATGCTCCACACTCCAAAACTCTCTTCCTTTCTATTTTTTTTTTAAATTTATTTTTAATTGGAGAATAATTGTTTTACAATGTTTTATTAGTTTCTACTGTACAACCACATGAATCAACCATAAGTGTGTGTGTGTGTGTGTGTGTGTATTCCTTCTCTCTGGAGCCTTTCTTCAACCCCATCTCTTTTACTTTCTATTGGAGTATGAGTTACCTATGCACATGCTAACATATGCATGGTACAATAAATTTCTCTGCAACTTAAAACACCATTTAAAAAAAATCCTTCAGTTCCTATGGGCATAGATCACCTGGGTGTTTCTGGCTCAAGCTCTCTGATGAATCTGCAGCCTGTCAGCAGGGTTGTGGTCTCATCTGAAGGCATGACCAGGAAGGGACCTTGTTCTTAGATCACTTATATGATTAGATACAATTTCTCAAGGCAATCCTGTGGAAAGACCTATGTGTTAAGTACCCAAGGTTTTCTGAAAACCATATTCACTTCATAGATTAAAGAATTTCCAATTGAATATTAGACTTTTTTGTTTCTTCAGGTTATTCTACGACTAAAGTTTGTCCTGTGATAACTCACACTGACTGGGACTCAAGAAAGAAGTGACTGGTTGGTCCATCCCCATGTTTCCTCTCATCTTTCCTCCTCCTCATATGCCTCCCTCAAGCATCAAATTTATCTCAGTGTGCACAGCAACTAAACAACCTTTAGTGGCTGTTTCCACTCTGATCATTGCATAACCCAATTCATTAATATGCTGTGTAAGATCAGAATATCTCCTATTTGATAGACCTCTACCCCACTGGAAAACAATTATTGTTTTAAATAGAACTTATTTTTCCTTCCATTAAGTACAAGATTTACTTAAGGTTTTTAAGTTGTTGTTAGTTTTTACCTTTGGGATTTCTGTGATCTTAGAGCTGAGAATGTTGGGTATGAGTTGATTCAATTTTTATTGTTATAAAGTTTTAATTACACTGCTGCCAACCATATGCCTATTTATAATGTGGAGCTACAGACATAAGGTTTCCTAAGTTTTTATTTTTTCAAAATATTCTTGTCAGTTTCATGTCTCCAAAATGCTTGAAATGTGAACAGCTGAATTTATATCAGATACTTGATTTTGAAGACAAGAACAATGAACAAGTATTAGAGAGAATGTCCTGATATTTTTTCACATTCTCCAGGCTCATTTAATTATACATCTATAGGTATAACCTCAGCCTTTGTTGTGCTATTTATCCTAACCTTTATCCTTTGTGGCTAAACTTGTGTTTAATCAACTCTTTTCTTTTAATGCATTTGTTAAGTTTAAAATATATATTATCTTTTTCAGTACCGTAATTGCAAATTAGAGTAAGAGAGTTTAACTCATTCTCCACCTTAAATTCAATGTTTTTTCTGTTTGAGAATGTTATTTGTTCCCAGATCCTTGTATAGTATTAAAAGAAAGTTAATGATAAATTGGTCTCCCAACATCACACTCTGTTCCTCTCAAATCTTTTGGCTGTAGCAATTGGAGTGGGGATCTTTATTGCTTTAGAAATCTACCATGAGTTCAAAGTCTCAAGTAAAGAGAATTAGCAACTCTAGTACTTGATTGAAGAGACAGTATGGACCACACCTTGGTGAGTTTTATCTGGGTTCTCTTGGATGCACAAGGGTTCTTACTCTTCAGAAAGTGTTTGATGGTATAGGTTCTGCTTTGATCTGAAAAGACCACTTGCAGTGGCACACACATCTAAATATGAAAGATACTTCCAAAAGTAACTGTGTGCTGCATTTTCCTTCTCAGCTTTTCTTTCTTTTTAAATGTATTTTTAATTGGAGGATAATTGCTTTACCAAATGTTATATTGGTTTCTGCCATCCAACAATGTGAATAAGCCATAAACATACATATGTCCATTCCCTTTTGAACCTCTTTCCCCCACCCCATCTCCCCTCAGATTGTCACAGAGCACCTGGCTGAGCTTCCACTCAACTAGCTCAACTTCACACTAGCTATTTTGCATATGGTAATGTATATGTTTCAATGCCAGTCTCTCAATTAATCCCGCCCTCTTCTCCCCTTGCTCTGTCCACAAGTCTGTTCTTTGTGTTTACATCTCTATCCTGCCCTACAAATGTGTTCATCAGTACCATTTTTTATATAGGCATTAAATATACAACACTTGTATACTTCTCTTTCTGACTTTTAACTCTGTATAACAGACTTTAGGTTCATCCACCTCACTAGAACAGGCTCAAATGCCTTCCTTTTTATGGCTGAGTAATATTCTATTGTATATATGAACTGCAGCTGCCTTATCCATTCATCTGTTGATGGACATCTAGGTTGCTTCCATGTCCTAGCTACTGTAAGTAGTGCTGCAATGAACGGTGGGTTACACATGTCTTTTAGAATTGTGGTTTCCTCAGGATGTATGCCCAGTAGTGGGATTTCTGGGTCATATTAATAAAGAAAATATTTCTTTGTTTTGGGAATTTTAAATCACAGTATTCATAGAAACATATAGGCAAAAAATAAAATATTTTAAAACAACCATACACATAGAAGAACAGAAGGGATAAACCAAACAAATGTATTATTTACCAACAGAAAAATTAACACTAACATGTAAGATAGGAATAAAACAGTTTACAAAAATTAAGCATGGTATTGCCAAGAAGAATGCTATAAACTTTCAGTTTCTTGATCATATTTTCACAACAAAATAAAGTTAAATATCCTAAGTATTTTAAATAACATTAATCACTACACTGCTTCTCTAAGTACTTTTCTGAGCCTAGAGATTAATGTAAACTTTTATTTTCAGCTTTTCTAATTATCCATACTACTACTTTTTAACCTTATAAAGTCAAATAGATTTTTATAATTCTTTAGAAAGTAACAGTAATGGCCTAAATTCAATTTCCATTTTTGACATTATATTTAACTAACATATTTTTTAATTCAAAAGGAAAAAAATAATAGAAAAGGGCAGGGTAATATATTAAATTACCTGAGAGGAAAAAAAAAATGGGAAGGGGGAATTCATATTCACACTAACTGTTGAAATTCAGGACAAAAATGATGGCCTGAGCTCTTTGCTAATTAGTGTCTTCTTCAGAAAATGTGAACAGTGTTCCATTTTAAAGTAACTTTTTCTTTTGACAATCACTGAGCTGTACACTTAGACAGAAACTTTTAAGTGCCATCATGTATACATTCATCTATTGAGAAAGTCCTAGGTTTTATAAGAAAAAAAAAGATTATTATTGATAACTTTCATCCTATTTGAACACAGAACATGATGTAGGATTTTTGCTTTTCCATTCAGTGTGGTCCTTTCTCTACTTATTGATTTGTTCCCCCACTAGAAATACCTCATTTAGTGTTCCTAGTGAGGTTTGCTAGCAATGTTTCTTGAGATGAAACTTTTATTGCATTTTTGTATTTCTTACTCATGGTCACAGGAAAACTGAGAATAAATATGCTAACCTAGCTGAAAAACATGGGTTCAGCTTTAAGAAGTAACCTACCCAAACTCACTGCCCAGAGAGTAGTGTGTTCAGACTTTCAGTTCCCAGGTAACTTGGGTATACAGAGGCCAATGTCATGAGCTGATTATATGAACATATATTAACTTTGAGAATTATTGGCAGACACCAGAAGAGTTCACAGATTTGAAGCAAGAAGACCTTAGGGACTGTAATGGAGGATGGGCCACTGCCAAGATCCTCCTGTCAGCTGTCTCCTATTCTTTCTGTTTCTGCCTATCTCTGGGTGCTAGTGTCATGGTCATTGGCATCTCTGGAGTCATGTCCTAATAGTTCTCTAATCTGAGAGAAAGATTTTTCCTGCCATCTCCAACATGCAACCTTCGGAAGACACAAAATAACAATATAACTAATAGTTTATTTTAGGCACTATGTGTGCTAAGAACTTTACAAAGTTCCTAAGAGCTAGTTAATTTAAAAAAAAATTATTTATTTATGGCTATTCAGTTCAGTTCAGTTCAGTTCAGTTGCTCAGTCGTGTCCGACTCTTTGTGACCTCATGAATTGCAGCACACCAGGCCTCCCTGTCCATCACCAACTCCTGGAGTCTACTCAAACTCATGTCCATAGAGTCAATGATGCCATCCAGCAATCTCATCCTCTGTCGCCCCCTTCTCCTCCTGCCCCCAATCCCTCCCAGCATCAGGGTCTTGTCCAAAGAGTCAACTCTTGCATGAGGTGGCCAAAGTATTGAAGTTTCAGCTTCACCATCAGTCCTTTCAATGAACATTCAGGACTGATCTCCTTTAGGATGGACTGGTTGGATCTCCTTGCAGTCCAAGGGACTCTCAAGAGTCTTCTCCAACACCACAGTTCAAAAGCATCAATTTTGGGGGGCTCAGCTTTCTTCACAGTCCAACTCTTATATCCATACATGACCACTGGAAAAACCATAGTCTTGACTAAACAGACCTTTGTTGGCAAAGTAATGTCTCTGCTTTTTAATATGCTGTCTAGGTTGGTCATAACTTTCCTTCCAGGAGTAAGCGTCCTTTAATTTCATGGCTGCAATCACCATCTGCAGTGATTTTGGAGCCTCCAAAAATAAAGTCAGCCACTTTTTCCACTGTTTAGCCATCTATTTCCCATGAAGTGATGGGACCAGATGCCATGATCTTAGTTTTCTGAATGTTGAGCTTTAAACCATCTTTTTCACTCTCCTCTTTCACTTTCATCAAGAGGCTCTTTAGTTCCTCTTCACTTTCTGCCATAAGGGTGGTGTCATTTATGGCTACACTGTGTCTTTATTGCTGCTCACAGGGTTTCTCTAGTTGCGGCAAGCAGGGGCTACTGTTGCGGTTGTGGTCTTGTGCGGTGGCTTCTCTCGTTGCAGAGCAAGAGCTGTAGACCTGCTCAGTAGTTGTAGCACATGGGTTTAGCTGCCTTGTGGCATGTGGAATCTTCTCAGACCAGCGATTAAACTGGTGTCCCATGCATTGCAAGTCAGATTCTTAACCATTAGACTACCAGGGGAATCCAGAGCTACTTATTTTTATCTCCACTATTTTTTAACAAAAAAAGAAAACAGGCTTAGAGAGGTCAGAAAACTGGTTCAAGATACAATAGTTCAAGATGGTTGTGCTGTCTTTCCAACTAAAAAAGAGTGAAAAAAGACACCCTCCCTCTAATAATTGCTCCATATATACTATTAACTATTGGCCTAGCTTGGGACTCATGCTCATCAGTGAGCCAACTACTATGGCTAAGTCTAGTGCTCAGACCCACAGTCAAGGGATTGAATTCTGTTGCAGAAAGAGTTGACCATCTCAAGACTTTCCTGAGGTTACACCTGCAGTGAATAGAGGAGCTGACTAGGAACCTAGCACTTCCAGGGTCCAGACTCTTCCCTTATCTATTCGTATTGCTATCTCACTTTACAAATGGGAGAATCAACACAGTGAAGTCAAAAGATCTTCGAAGGTCCCATTTGTTTATTTTTGCTTTTATTTCCAATATTCTGGGAGGTGGGTCATAGAGGATCCTGCTGTGATTTATGTCGGAGAGTGTTTTGCCTATTTTCGCCTCTAGGAGTTTTATAGTTTCTGGTCTTACATTTAGATCTTTAATCCATTTTGAGTTTATTTTTGTGTATGGTGTTAGCAAGTGTTCTAGTTTCATTCTTTTACAAGTGGTTGACCAGTTTTCCCAGCACCACTTGTTAAAGAGGTTGTCTTTTTTCCATTGTATATCCTTGCCTCCTTTGTCAAAGATAAGTTGTCCATAGGTTCATGGATTTATCTCTGGGCTTTCTATTCTGTTCCATTGATCTATATTTCTGTCTGTGTGCCAGTACCATACTGTCTTGATGAGTGTGGCTTTGTAGTAGAGCCTGAAGTCAGGCAGGTTGATTCCTCCTGTTCCATTCTTCCTTCTCAAGATTACTTTGGCTATTCGAGGTTTTTTTGTATTTCCATACAAATTGTGAAATTATTTGTTCTAATTCTGTGAAAAATACCATTGGTAGCTTGATAGGGATTGTTTTGAATCTATAGATTGCTTTGGGTAGTATAGACAAATGGGACCTAATGAAACTTAAAAGCTTTTGTACAACAAAGGAAACTATAAGCAAGGTGAAAAGACAGCCCTCAGATTGGGAGAAAATAATAGCAAACGAAGCAACAGACAAAGGATTAATCTCAAAAAATATAAAAGCAACTCCTGCAGCTCAATTCCAGAAAAATAAATGACCCAATCAAAAAATGGGCTAAAGAACTAAACAGACATTTCTCCAAAGAAGACATACAGATGGCTAACAAATACATGAAAAGATGCTCAATGTGAGGCTGTCACGACTAATGCCATGACAGGCAGCCTAGATTAGGAGTGGGCCTGGTTTCCCGGGGTAACATAATTATCAGGCCACCTGGAGCTAGCCAATCAACATGTACCTAGCAAGAAAAAGGGAACCTATCAGGGGAAAGCTGAAAGCCCATGAAGAGTTGGGCCAACAAAAATTGCCTTGCAACTGTAACCAATCCGCTTGCGCCAACTACCCACAACTGTAACCAATCCGCTTGCACCAATTACCCACTGCTTTTTTGACCCAAGAAATACCCGAGAGAACTGGGGCTTGGGGCCTTTTCGTCCTCACACCCTTGGTGAGGCCCTGGCTCGAGTCAGTAATAAATTCCCCTATTGCAAGTTGCATTGTTTCCAGGAGTCGTCTTTCCTGATCGGGGACTCAGACTACGGGCAGAACATTTGGGGGCTCATCCGGGATCCCTTGACCGGGGAGGAACACTCTTTGGAACAAAGGGGAAAAAGGACAGGTAATAGCACCGGTGCTCAGGCAGGTCTGGAAAGTCCAGTGTAAATCCGAGGCCCTGCTAGAAGGCAGGAAGATGTCTGGTGTGAGGGAAAGCTTTCCATGAGGGAACAGATTGGCCATTCCGGCCAGTGTAAGGCCGAGGCCAGCGAGCATGCTGGAAGGTAGCCAGCTCTGCGGGAAGGAGACCTCCTCTCCTAAACCCGAATCTGGGGAATGGTGGATGCCATTCGGTAAGGTGACCCTTTTTCCGGAGGATAGGGAGACTCAGGGGGTCCCGCCCCCCAGTTCTGTGTTGTTGGCCAATGTGTGTCTGTCTATGTGTTTTTCTATGTCATTTTGCGTCTGTATAACTGCCGGCATTGTCTCCTGTCTTGTTGTTCTCTGGTGTGTCATTGTCTACTTCTTCCTATAAAGCCTTGGAGCCTCATTTCTGTTTGTGAGAGTTTCAGTGAACAGGCAGACAGTTGTCAGGGCAACTGACGAGTCCCGGCCAGGGCTACTCTCTGGCGGATTCTGAAGGCCTCCCAACAAGTCAGCCCCAGTAACGGGAGCCTGAGAGGGTGAAACTCTTTTCTTTTTTCTCGTGTTCTAAACTGAGAATCTGGTCAAATAAAAACCCGTCTGTGTGGGCACGGGACAGGCACTTAAGAGCCGATAGGGCACCTGCCACTGGAAGACTCCCGTAAAAGGAAAAGGGGGTCATGGAACGGGCTAGAAACCCTTAGGGTGCCCGCCCCCAACAAGGAAACTTCCGTGCAACGACTAAGGCACTCAAATAGTTCCACGAAGCAAACCACAAGCCCAACCTCCTGACCGCCACCACTCCCGATAGAATTTTTTGGTGGTAATTCTCGGTGACCTTCTTCTGACTCTTGCTATGGGGCAAGGAGAATCTACCCCACTCTCTGTCATGACTGATCATTTCTCAGATGTCAGGGCTAGAGCGTATGATCTGTCGCTGCTGGTTAAAAAGAATAAATTAATAACCTTTTGCTCTGCAGAGTGGCCCGCCTCCCAAGTTGGATGGCCACCAGAGGGAACTTTTCAACCTTCTATCATTTGGGTGGTGAAAGAGAAAATTATGGCTCCTGATCCCTGGGGCCACCCGGGCCAAGTCCCATGTGTTATGTTCTGGTAAGATCTAGTAGAAGATCCACCCAAATGGTTAAAACCTTTTGTTCACAAACTCCCTGATTCTCCTAATGTACAGGCCCTGGTTATGGAAACTCCCACTCCCCCAGAGGAAGCCAAGAAGAACAAGGGCCCAAAACCGGTCTTGCAGGAATCCTCGTACCCGAACCTGATTGGCTTGGAGATGGAAATTAGGCCCCCGCCATATGCCCCTCCTCCGTTGCAGGTTCCCCCGGGGGGAGGAGCCCCCCCCCCCTTGATGAATCAGAAGGGATAAGGGAACCCCGACCCCGGAGAAGAAATAGAGGAAATAGGGGTGAACAAGATCATGGGGACCCAGAGTTACCTTCATCTACTGTACAGACACTCCCCGTCCGAGTGGGACCAGCTAACCCGGACAGAGAGTGAACCTATCAGTACTGGCCCTTTTCCACGAGTGATCTGTATAATTGGAAAACCCAAAATCCTCCTTTTTCGGAGAAACCCCAAGGCCTCATTGACCTCTTAGATTCAATCTTGTTCACTCATAACCCCACCTGGGATGATTGTCAGCAGCTGTTGCAGGTGCTCTTCATTACGGAAGAACGGGAGTGAATCCTGGCAGAGGTGCGGAAACGGGTCCTGGGGGTCAACGGGAGACCAACCGCCCAGACTCATTTCGTGGACGAGGGGTTTCCCCTGTTGCGGCCTAACTGGGATTTTGAGCGAGTGGAAGGTAGGGAGCGTCTCCGAGTGTACTGCCAGACCCTAATGGCTGGCCTGCGGGCTGCAGCTAGGAAGCCAACAAATTTGGCGAAGGTAAATTTAGTAAGGCAAGAGCCCACTGAGAGCCCGTCAGCCTTCCTAGAGAGGCTAATGGAAGCCTTTGGGCAATATACACCTATGGACCCTCAGGCTGAGGAATCACGCGCTGCAGTTCTACTAGCGTTTGTGAATCAGGCAGCCCCAGATATTAGGAGGAAATTACAAAAGATAGAGGGGTTAGGAGAACAGACAATACAAGACTTACTGAAAGCTGCTGAAAAGGTATTTAATAATAGGGAGATCCCAAAAGAAAGGGAGGAACGACTTCGTCGGGAGGAAAGGGAACTAGTTGAGAAGATCAGGAAAGAAGATAGGGAACATAGGGCAAAGGAAAACCAGAAGAACCAGAGAGAGCTAGCTGAGATTCTTTTTGCGGGGATGAAGGCCGGAACAGAATTGAGGGAGCCTCGAGGCCCCCAGATGGGAGAAAAAGAGAGATCAAAAAGGCAGGCCCTAAAGAAAGATCAGTGCGTTTACTGTAAAGAACAGGGGCACTGGAAAAATGAGTGCTCTAAGAGGCACCCGAAAAGAGGAACAACCCAGAGAGAGAAAATTTCCCCTGGAACTCGAATTCTATATGAGGGGGAAGACAGTGATTAGGGGAGTCAAGACTCGGCATCCCTCCCTGAGTCCTAGGTAACCATACATGTGGAGGGGAAACCCGTTGGCTTCATGGTGGACACTGGCGCCCAACACTCTGTTTTAAATCAAAAACTGGGGCCAATGTCTAAGAAAACCAGCTTGGTGCAGGGAGCCACAGGGACCAAAAGATATTGGTGGAGCATGGAACGGAAAGTAAATCTGGGGACCCATCAGGTGTCCCATTCGTTTTTGGTGATACCAGAATGTATCACCAGAATGTATCACCAGAATGTATAGCCCATCTACTTGGATGGGACTTGTTTACTAAAGTTAATGTTCAGATCCATTTTGACCCTGGGGGAATGTCAGTCACGGATGGACTTGGACAGCCGATACATGTCTTGTCTCTAGCTCTAAGAGATGAATACAGACTTTTTGTGCCTAAGCCCTCCGAGGTTATAGCACCAGATGTACAACCATGGGTCCACAAATACCCGTTGGCATTGGCAGAAACAGCAGGAACGGGACTGGCTAAACAGAAACATCTGGTCATCGTGGAACTAAAAGCCGAGGCGACTCCTGTGAGGGTGAGGCAATACCCTATGAGCCAGAAGGCTCGGCGGGGGATCGCTCCCCACATTCGACGGCTCATGGATGCCAGAACACTCAAGCGGTGCCAATCCCCTTGCAACACCCCCTTACTACCGGTGAAGAAGCCAGGGAGTACGGATTACAGACCTGTCCAAGACCTACGAGAAGTCAACAAGCGGGTGAGTGACATACACCCTACTGTCCCCAACCCGTATACCCTCCTGAGCAGTCTGCTGCCTGAGTACACTTTGTACACTGTGTTGGACTTGAAAGATGCTTTTTTCAGCCTACCCTTGGTGGCCCAGAGCCAGGAGATATTTGCCTTTGAGTGGACTGAGGGGGAAGGCCAACCGGTAGTACAACTAACTTGGACCCGCCTCCCACAAGGGTTCAAAAACTCCCCTACCTTGTTTAATGAGGCTTTGAGTGAAGCCTCTATGAATATCGGACTCGCCACCCAGAGGTCATCCTGCTGCAATATGTAGATGACCTTATGTTGGCTGGAACCACAGAGGAGGCATGCAGCCATGCCACCGGTGACCTCTTACAGACTCTAGGCACCTTGGGGTATCGTGCTAGCGCAAAGAAGGCGCAAATATCCAGGCAAGAGGTCACTTATTTGGGGTATAAGATCAGGCAGGGGCAAAGGTGGCTAACTCAGGCCATGAAGGAAACAATATTGCAGATACCAGAGCCCAAGACCCCCCCGCCAGGTGAGAGAGTTTTTGGGGACTGTTGGATATTGTAGACTGTGGATCATGGGGTTTGCTGAGAAGGCCGGGCCCTTGTATGAGGGAAGTAAAGAGACCCCAAACTGGACTTGGACTGAACCAATGAAACGGGCTTTCCAGACACTCAGACGGGCCCTACTGGAAGCCCCAGCCCTTGCCCTGCCTAACCCAAATAAGCCATTCCAGCTGTTTGTAGATGAAAAGCAAGGAATAGGAAGGGGGTTCTTGACGCAATATTGGGGACCATGGAAGCGGCCAGTGGCATACCTTCCAAAGTGATTAGACCCGGTGGCCTCTGGGTGGCCCCCTTGCCTCCGCATCATTGCAGCCACTGCCCTCCTCGTCCGCGATGCCGACAAGTTGACGTATGGACAGCAACTCTGGGTTTACACCCCCCACGCCATCGAAGGGGTTCTAAAGCAGCCGCCGGGTAAGTGGATCTCCAATGCCCGTTTAACACATTACCAGGCCTTGCTGCTCGATGCCCCACGGGTGCGTTTTCAGACCCCTTGCTTCCTGAATTCAGCCACGCTTCTACCTAACCCAGAGAAGGACCGCCCTCTCCATGATTGCAGTGAGATACTGGCTGAGGCCCTAGAGGCTCGAAAAGACTTAACTGATGTGCCACTAAACAACAGTGAGCTAGTATGGTTCACCGATGGGAGCAGCTATGTAAAAGATGGACAAAGGAAGGCGGGAGCTGCTATAGTTGATGATTCAGGACAGACAATATGGGCTGAGACACTTCCCCCAAACACGTCTGTGCAAAAAGCAGAGTTGATTGCCCTAATACAGGCTCTGGAACAAGCAAAAGGGAAGAGAGTCACCATTTTTACAGACAGCCGATATGCTTTTAGCACTGTCCATATTCAAGGTCCGATATACCAGGAAAGGGGATTTAGAACAGCGGAGGGAAAAGAAGTCAAGAATTTGCCTGAGATCCGCAGGCTCCTGAAGGCTGTTCAACTGCCCCGGGCAGTAGCAATTGTACATGTCCCTGGTCACCAGAAAGGAGAAGAGCCTAGGGCACGGGGCAATCGGGCTGCTGATGCGGCTGCTCCAGAAGCGGCCAGTCGGGACTACGCCTCTCCCATATTAGCCGTGGGACTTCCACCTCCTGGTATGGGGATTCTGCCGCCAGTCCCCGACTATTCCCTCCCTGACCTCGTTTGGATCAACGAGGATACCACCCTCCAGAAGGATGACAAAGATAGATGGTACCGAGATCAAAACAACAACCTGATATTGCGTGCCATCCTGGGTCGTCACCTATGTGAACACTTGCACACAACTACACACTTGGGGGAGAAAAAGACCTTGACACTTCTCCAGACGGCCTGCCTGAGGTTCTCTCAACAAAATGCAAATGCAACTGTACGAGAGCTAATCCAGGCTTGCAAAGCGTGCCAGCTGATGAAGACAGGGAAAAGGCAGCACACTGGAACGAGGTACCGAGGGGAAGAGCCAGGGCAACACTGGGAGATAGAGTTCACTGAGGTAAGACCAGGCAAGTACGGGTATCACTATCTGTTGGTTCTGGTAGATACCTTCTCGGGATGGGTAGAAGCCTTCCCCACTAAGGGAGAGACAGCAACAGTGGTTGCTAAAAAGATCTTAGAAGAGATAGTGCCTAGGTACGGGCTGCCAGTGACTATGGGCTCTGATGACGGACCTGCCTTTGTGAGCCAGATTGTACAAGGGCTGGCCCAAGCTCCGGGGACAAAATGGAAGTTACATTGTGAATATAATACCCAGAGCTCGGGACAGGTTGAGAGAATAAATCGGACCCTAAAAGAAACTTTGACAAAGTTGGCAATAGAGACTGGCGGGGACTGGGTGACCCTCCTTCCTTTCGTGCTCTTTCGAGCACGTAACACCCCTTATAAGCTGAATCTTACCCCTTTGAGATTCTGTATGAAAGACCCCCTCCTGTGTGTCCTATATTCGAGGGAAAATGCCTACCACCCCCTACCTTGGGACAATTCCAACAAACACTGACGGCATTAAGTAAGGTGCATAGCCATGTTTGGAAATTGATTCCAGAGATACACAAGGGTCCAAGCAAGGGGACCATCCCCTCACATAATATTAGCCCGGGTGATTGGGTTTGGGTAAAACGACACCAATCTAAAGCATTAGAACCTAGATGGAAAGGCCCTTATGTTGTTCTCCTTACCACTCCTACTGCTGTTAAGGTCGACGGGATCAGGCCCTGGGTTCACTGCAATCACGTGTGGCAAGCCACCCCGGAAGAACAGGAGAAGGCGCAAGCAGAATAGGAGGCAAGACCTCACCTGTCAAATCCTTTGAAACTGAAACTCGTACGACGACGAGAGCCCTCTTAACTCTCCTGCTGATAACAGTCTTCATCAGCCCAGGAGCAACCAGCCACAACCCCCATCAGCCAGTTAATCTGACTTGGATGATCTACAATCCTGAGACTGGAGAAGTGCTTAATTCGAGCTCCAACGTGGCCCCCAAAGGGACATGGTGGCCAGTACTGACCTTTGATTTGTGCGTGCTGGCGGCTGACGGTAATGGGTTTGGTCCCCACCAACTGACCAAGTTCTTTGCCCACGGCTCCTTCGGTCTGTTCACCCGTAACTGTGAGCGAAAAGGCCCACAGTACTACGAACAGGTGCCTGTCTATGTCTGCCCAGGGGGAGGAAGGGATCAGAACCAAATCGAAAAATGTGGGGGAGTTGACTCTTTAATTTATTGTGCCAGTTGGGGTTGCGAAACCACGGGAACAGTCCATTGGCTCACTAACTCCGACAAGGACCTCATTCAGGTAAAATCACTCCCGAATTCCCAGAAATGTCCAACTAAGGGAGTACCATCCAAACCCGGGCGATGTTTCCCATTACAGATCAAATTCGCAGACAAAGGAAAGAAATTTACCAGGTGGGATGTTGGCCGAGCTTGGGGCCTCTGTCTATACAAGACTGGCTACGACACAGGATTCCGGTTTGAGCTTAAATTAAAACTGGGATCGCTTTATTTAGCACCCAAAGTAGCCTTAGGACCAAACCAGGTGATAGCCCTGAAGCCCACCCCCCAGGGAACAACCCTAAAGCCTCCCTCTCAGAACCAAAGTCAGGCTAATAGACCGACTCCACGCACTGTGGGACCCCCCAGGGTTGACATGTCCCAACCAACAGACCCCCTTATGAAAATGATCTCCTCAGCTTATCTCACCCTAAATGCCTCTTGTCCGGACTTAACAAATGGTTGCTGGCTTTGCTATAATATTAGGCCTCCCTATTATGAGGCGGTTGCCTTTTCTTCAAGATTCAATGTGACCTCTGATGTCTCGGCCTGCAGATGTCAGCAACAACCTGGGTCAGGCCTGACAGTAGGCTCCATTACGGGCATAGGCACCTGTATAGGAACTATCCCTAAGACTTATCAACACCTATGTAATAATAATTCAGTCCCTAGGACTAGCCTCCCCGGTTCTACTCACCAGTGGGTACTTCCGCCAGAAAACGGGTGGTGGGCTTGCTCCGCCGGAATAACCCCGTGTGTCCATAAGGCAGCACTTAATGCCTCCCAAGATTTCTGGGTCCTAGTCCACCTGATCCCCCGGCTAAACTATTACTCAAAGGAAGAGCTGCAACCAAGGTTAGACCCATCGGGTCAATATAGGGTAAAACGAGAATCGGTCACTGACTTTAGCAGTCCTATTGGGTGTTATAGGAACGGGAAGTGGGATCGCAGCCTTAACGTTGCAAGATAAACAGTATAATCAACTAAGGGCTGCAATAGATGAAGATATTGAGCAACTCGAGAAGTCCATCTCACACCTCCAAGAATCCTTGAGCTCCTTGGCTGAAGTAGTGTTACGGAATAGGAGAGGTTTAGATTTGCTATTTCTGCAACAAGGAGGATTATGTGCAGCACTGGGAGAAGAATGCTGTTTCTATATCGACCATTCAGGGGTGGTACAAAAATCTCTCCAGAAAGTAAGAGAGGGACTAGCCCAGCGGAAGGGAGAACGAGAAGCCCAACAAGGCTGGTTTGAATCTTGGTTTCAGCGCTGCCCCTGGTTGACCACTTTGATTTCCACCCTCCTAGGTCCACTCATAATATTAATATTGTTACTGACCTTTGGTCCATGCATTTTAAAGCGTCTGGTCTCATTTATTAGGGAGTGCCTAAATACCATCCAAATTATGGTATTGAGACAACAATATCAGCCAATTTCAAAGGGTGAAGAGAAAGATTCCTCTACAAAAGTACAAAGATAGGGGGGAAATGTGAGGCTGTCACGACTAACGCCATGACAGGCAGCCTAGATTAGGAGTTGGCCTGGTTTCCCGGGGTAACATAATTATCAGGCCACCTAGAGCTAGCCAATCAACATGTGCCTACCAAGAAAAAGGGAACCTATCAGGGGAAAGCTGAAAGCCCACAAAGGATTGGGCCAACAAAAATTGCCTTGCAACTGTAACCAATCCGCTTGCGCCAATTACCCGCTGTATTTTTTATCCAATAAATACCCGAGAGAACTGGGACTCGGGGCCTTTTCGTCCTCACACCCTTGGTGAGGGCGGGAGGCCCTGGCTCGAGTCAGTAATAAATTCCCCTATTGCAAGTTGCATTGTTTTGAGGAGTCTTCTTTCCCGATCGGGGACTCGGACTACGGGCAGAACACTCAACATCACTCATTATCAGAGAAATGCAAATCAAAACCACAATGAGGTACCTTTACACGCCAGTCAGGAGGGCTGCTATCCAAAAGTCTACAAGCAATAAATGCTGGAGAGGATGTGGAGAAAAGGGAACCCTCTTACACTGTTGGTGAGAATGCAAACTAGTACTGCTGCTATGGAGAACAGTGTGGAGATTTCTTAAAAAACTGGAAATAGAACTGCCATATGGCCCAGCAATCCCACTTCTGGGCATACACACTGAGGAAACCAGATCTGAAAGAGACACGTGCACCCCAATGTTCATCGCAGCACTGTTTATAATAGCCAGGACATGGAAGCAATCTAGATGCCCATCAGCAGACGAATGGATAAGGAAGCTGTGGTACATATACACCATGGAATATTACCCAACCATTAAAAAGAGTTCACTTGAATCAGTTCTAATGAGATGGATGAAACTGGAGCCCATTATACAGAGTGAAGTAAGCCAGAAAGATAAAGACCATTACAGTATACTAACACATATATATGGAATTTAGAAAGATGGTAATGATAACCCTATATGCAAAACAGTAAAAGAGACACAGATGTACAGAACAGACTTTTGGACTCTGTGGGAGAAGGCGAGGGTGGGATGTTTCAAGAGAACAGCATCGAAACATGTATATTATCTAGGGTGAAACAGATCACCAGCCCAGGTTGGAGGCATGAGACAAGTGCTCGAGTCTGGTGCACTGGGAAGACCCAAAGGGATCAGGTGGAAAGGGAGGTGGGAGGGGGGATCGGGATGGGGAATACATGTAAATCCATGGCTGATTCATGTCAATGTATGACAAAAACCACTACAATATTATAAAGTAATTAGCCTCCAACTAATAAAAATAAATGAAAAAAAAATCTTCAAAATTAACATGGCAAGAAGTCAGGGGAAAGAAAGCTTGATACTACTTTTCTCTGCCATTTGATCTAGTGTTTTGTCCATCCAACTATTCAGCTCCAAAGCAGTGGGTTATGGAGTGTTCTCATTATACTCGATTCTGAAGATTGTTTGTCCAAAGCCCCATGCAATGTAGAGAGATGGAAAAGTATCAGGTACAGTAGCAAAGTGAACTGTGTATTTAGTTTCATATTGGTTTAGTAGGGTTGCCATAACAAACTACCACAAATTGAGTGTCTTAAACAATAGAAATTTATTGTCTCATTTTTCTGAGTTTAAGGAGCCAGCAGGGTTGGTTTCTTTTGCAGGCTGTAAGGGAGACTGTTCTATGCCTCTTCTGTAGCTTCTAGTGATTTGATGGTCATCTTTGGCATTCTTTGGTTTGTAGATACATTACCCTGATCTCTGCCTTCATGTTCACAAGATGTTTTCTCTCTGTGGGTGTATCATTGTGTGCATGTATGTGTCCCAATCATATTGAGTGGTAGGTGTCCACACTATCCCAGTATGACCTCAACTCAATCAGTTATAACAACTACAACCCTATTTTTAGAAAGGTCACATTTTGAGGTCCTGGGGGGGCTAAGACTTCAACACAGGAATTTTGCATGAGGCATATTTCAACCCATAGCAGTTTCTCTGGTAAGAAAGAAGCTAAAGGAAACAAACATAGCTCTCCTATTGATACTAAGGAAGACTTTCATCAGCCTTTTTATCTAAGCTAAAGAAGGAAGTAGTTAGAAAACTAGCCTCATTGGACAGTCTGGAGGAAAGTTAGAAAAATGGGATGTGATGATAGAAGAAAGGGATAGTCAATAAAGAGGATATGGAGTAATGAAAGCACACTAAGTTGGCCAGGACAGTCTTTAGAAAAGCTTAGAATCAACTTCATGGTAATTGGGTTCTGATCCAAGACACCATTGAGACTGTAGAAAGTAGGTGGTTTAGCCAAAGCCAACAGGTATAAAAAGTCAACTTTGGCCTCATTATTGAAAATTAATCATTGAAGTAGGTGGTAAAAACACTAGGAGAATGAGAAAAATCCAGAGATCAAAGATTAGAATGCAGAGTCATTCTTGAATTCATCAAAAGGGTTAGCATCATTATGAATAACATCTTTGGAGCTACTTTTGTTCAACAAACCACTTCTGAATATTTAAAATGCAATTAGTGATTCAGTTTTTTGATATACATTTCCTAGAAGCCAATTGGATCTAATAAGCTCTGCCTAAAAACATTTTCTTTAGAATTTACAACTAATGATGATCCATATAAAATAAACTGAAGCCTCATTACTCGTGGGGTTCTTAAATGAACTAATATATGCAACATGCTTAGAATAGTGTCTGGCACATAGCATGATACGTGTTTACTAGTATTATTAGATGACTTTTAGTCCCTCATAGGACATGGGAAATAGAATAAGGTGTAAAAAGACTAGAGTAGATTTGCTTAAGTTCTTGCTACATTAATGAATTTACTTTCAGATGCTTCTCTGTCACTTACATAGTGTAGTGATGAAACAAATCTCCGTTTTCATGTATAAAAAATAAAAAAAGCAGTCCTTATGCTCTCCATTCATCCAGTCATTCAACATAAAATTGGAAAATTAAGTGCTTAGCATTTTTAGCTGTCTAAAACTCTTTAGCAGTGGATCACTTAAAATCATCAAAAAACACAAAAAATATATAGTGGTAAAAAATACTAGTTTGAAATAAATGTTTCAGGGTGTGAAAGAAAATATTGATAATTTTAATTGATATTAAAATTTTTGTATAGATAATTGTGCACCTTGGTCGATTACCATGAGAAAGCATATTAAGTAATTGTGTAATATCTAAGCTTCAGCCAACATACTATTGTAATATAATATATATTACATGTGGATATATGTAATTTCTTAGGGCTGTAGTATAATCCATAAAGAGGTAGCAATGAAGCGTAAGGCATATTTCATGTTATTGCTATTAATCACTTTTAGCATTATTGTGTAATGACTTTACTGAAAGTTTATACCAAGCTTCAGGTAATCATTTGTATAATTTTAGTATAAATCTGTTTTCATGTTCTTTGTCCATCTTAGATGCTCAGTGAATATTGTTAATATTGCTATGCTTATTTTTATGTAGTTGTAGATCTGTACAGTTTAACCAATTAATATGTATATTTTAAAGCCATTGTTTAAAGCCTGTGTATCAAGGCATCTGATACTTATAAAGTCAAACAGACAACAATACTAAATCTATGTTACATTTCTCTGCCTCCTCATGCTTAATTTTATATGGTGGCCTCTATAAGTGTCCAGAACTAATATTGAGATCTTGCGGTAGATTTCCACTTGGCTGTACACTGGAATTATCTGGGATGCTTAAGTTATTCTGCAATGATCAAGGTCCATCACAGACCAAATTAAGTCACAGTCTCTGACAAACAGCCCTTTGCACGGGCATGTTTAGCAGTCTGTGTGTGATTCTAATATATAACTAGGTTGGAATTCACATAAACAATATCCTGCTTTTAAGAGTAAATATGTGTCAAATGAGGGCTTCCCAAGTCATTCAGTGATGAAGAATCTGCTTGATAATGCAGGAGATACAAGTTTGATACCCGCGCCTGAAAGATCCCCTGGAGGAGGAAACGGCAACCCATTCCAGTATTCTTGCCATGAAAAATTCCAGAGGAGCCTTTGGGGTATAGTCCTCGGGGTTGCAAAGAGTTGAACACGACTGAGAGATTAACACATTCACTTCAACCAGTATTCACATGGGAACTGATGAGTTAATATCTAGGCAAAATCAGTTAAAGTAAACAATGCTTTGAAAATACCTTTAATTATCTGTAAAATAGAGTGCACATGGCTTCGTGTATATATAAAATAGTTGTTATGTGGATAATTTCTAAGGAATATATGGATATTTCAGAATTATTTTCAACGCTCTCAAGACTGAGAGTATAGCAGGGACTACATGAACTTAGAGTGAAAAAGCTGGTAGAATCTCCTATACATTTAAAAATTGTGTTCCTCCTTCCATCCTCAGCATCACTTTTTAAATTAATGTGAACAACATAAGTTTATGAGAAAACTGCATAGCATTCTAACTTCCTTAATTGCTCTGTGTAAACACGGAAGCAAAGTGGGCTGAAAACTAGCTACCATAACACTCTTACTGCAAAAAAAATATAGACGCATGCATGATCTCATTTTCCTTGCTTTCCTAAGTTAGCACGTAATGGTATCAACAAAACCTGTGTCACTCAAGTTTATACTTAGAATGTTAAATGGCCAAGAAGAAGGCTTGTACTTAGTTAAAATTCTGGATGATGTTTTTAGTCGATATATTTTTTTTCTAACATTTTGAAAACAAAGCTTTTCTTGGTTACCAAGGTCCATCTGCTTCAGTTCATTAATAGAAACTGTTCCTAACAGCGTAAAGCAAATAGGACCATAAAGTAGAAATGCAAACAACCCCTTAATTCTAAGTTAGAACCACTTCATGCTCTCTGACTAGATAGGAAGAACTCTATTAAATATCTCTTTTAACCGCCAATGAGTGAATAAATTTAATATCTCTTAGGTTTAAAGCAGCTTTACTCCAAAAAAAAAAAAAAAAAGTAAACTTCCACATCGATTCCTGAGAAAAGAAAACCCCCAAATTCCTCTTGTAACTCTTTCAGAATGTTTGAAATTTAATGGTAGGCAAATCATTTACTTTCAAAAAATGCAAATAGATTTAAAATGCTACTTCAGAACCCTAAATTTTTGCTATAAATTAAGTTGGCTCAGACTTTGAGGGGGAAGGGAGCCATGAATTTCTATTTCCCTACTTAATTGGATAAAAAAAACCTAGGTAAAGCACTAGTAAAAGAACTGAAGACTCTCTTTAGTACTTTTTGAGGCTTTTTCTTTTTTCTTTCAAGTTCTGAGAACTTGGTATCCTTGAGACCTACCCTGATATTTTTTCTGTTTCCATCATCAAAAGTCCCAGTGACCTCCAAACATCTAAGAAAAAGGTAATCTCGACTCTGTCTTCTCAACTCTGGGAATATTATTCTTCTCCCTTCATTTACGCCAACCTTTCAGGGGCAGGTCCCAAACTTCATTGTTCAATTGATTTTGCACTTCTAAGATGAATCTTTTCTGTCTCTGCTCATCCTTCTTTTCACCCTAGGCAGTTTCATTTCCAAAGATAATCCTTGAAAGGAGATGGGAGTTGTTGAGAATGGGGAGAAGGAGGAATTGTCTTGTGGAAAGAATTTGAGCTTTGGAGTTAAATTTTCCTGGATTTGAACTCCCGCTCCTAAAACACTGTTTAACCAGGAGACTTTGGACAAATCACTTACCCCATGAGTGTCACAGTATTCTGGGCAATATAATAAAAAAGAAGCAATGGTGATCTCATTGCTTCTCCCAGAGGAGCAGTGAGAATAAAATCCTAGGCATCTTTTTCATTTCATCTTAAATAAATCTGAGGTCCTTCCCTTTAGTACTTCCCTTCACTTTCCCTCAAAATTTACTTAACTTTAACCTCCATCAAGTCTTAGCCCAGGATTCTTTCCAACATTCCATTTTCTACAATATATTTTTCCTCTTGAAAAGCATGCTCCAAGAACAAACTCTTGAAATGCTGTTCTCATCAGAGGGTATTTAAGCTTTGCTCTAGGATATTTCACAAAAGAGACCACATAAATTGGCTAGTTTCAACTCAAGAGTAGAGATTTTAACAAGATTTTTCAAGAAGTATTATGAGAAACTGGTTAAGTATAGTCTCTGAAGATTATTTGATTAGGGAAGGTGATATAGTTTCTTAATTACTACTCCAATTTCTATAACTGTAAAGCGGGGATTAAGCAATATCTAAAACAAAATTGTTGGAAGACTAAAAAATAGTTCTATGTAAAGTACTGTAACAGTCTTTGGTGGGTTAACTTTTACTGTTTTTACTTAGTATAACTTAATATGAGGTAAATTAATTTGAGTCTAGAACTAGATTTGATTGACAAGTTAGAAATTCTATGTCACATAAGTATACTCAGTTTGGTCAAAAATGCATCTTTTTTTTTTTTTAAGTATTAGCAACAAACAATTGGAAATGAATTTAAAAATAAGATTTCATTTTAAAAAGTACCCAGCTACATAAAATACAGTGGAACAACTCTAACAAAAGACATGCAAGAAACCACTATTAAGAAAGCTTTAAATTACTGCAGAGAGAGGCTAAATAAGACCAAGTAAATGCAGATGGATTGGAAGACTGAATATTACTAAGATGGTGATTGACTCAACACAACCCCAATAAAATATGTAAAAATTGACAAATGATTTTAAAAGTTATATAGAAATGAAAATTATCCCAAACAACTAATAATGTTTAGAAGGAAAAGAACAAGAATGAAGGACTAACACTGCTTGATTTTAAAACTTTTAAAGCTACAATAATCAAGGTAGTTTCTCATTTGCTAACAGATGAGCATGTTGATCAAAGGGACTCAGTAAGTAATCTAAAAATAAACCTACACATGTATGGTCAATTGATTGTCAATAAAGTTGCCTAGGCAATTCCAGAGAGAAAGACAAGTCTTCTTTACAAATGGCTCTAGTAAATCTAAAGATAACACCAAAACCCATAAAATCTTTTAGGAGAAAACAAAAGAAAAGGACTTTATGACCTTGGATTAAGCAAGGATTTCTTGTTTAGGGCACAAAAAATAAAATAATTAAATTTTATCAATGCTAAAATGGCCTTTTATTTCTCTACAAAGAAAACATGAAAGGACACGAAAACTGGGAGAACATTTGCAACAAAAATATTAGAGAAAGGATTTGTATCCAAATTATACAAAATACTCTTACAACTCGATGATAAGATAAATAACCCAACAAGAATCAATGGGCAAGACATTTGATCATATATTTCACCAGTAAAAGTATATGATGGAAAATAAGTACAGACATACTCAGTAGTATTATTCATCAGGTAATGCAACTTAAATCTGCAACCAAGTTACCCTTTCAAGAATGTTGCTAGAATAAAGAAGACTAACCATGACAAACATGGTAAAAATGTGGAAAAATGGAAATTTTGATACCCTGCTGGTGGAAATGTAAGATAGAAAAACCACATTGGAGAATAGTTTGACAGTTTTCTTTACATGTTTCTTAGAATAACACCACAAAGTTTAGTCACTTCATTCCTAGGTTTTTATGTAAAGGATTAGAAACATATACCCATGCAAAAGCTTGTACACAGATATTCATAGTAGATTCAAATGTAATAGCCAAAAGCTGGAAATAAACCAAAAGTAGAGCAATAGGTGAATGGGTCAATAGATGGTGTTATAACAATACAACAAGATGCTCTTCGCTAGTAAAAAGAAGCAAATACAGATGCGTGTGACACCATGCATGAACCCAAAGAATCATGATGCTGGGTGAAGGAATTCAGACCCAAAATGCACAGGTAAACTAATCTAGAGTGATAGAAAGAGATTAGAGGTTGTTTGGGGACAGGAGTATAGAGAAGGATGGATTGCAAAGGAAGCATAAAGAAACCTTGTGACATAGTGGAAACATTCAGTATTTTGATTGCAGTGGTAGTTTCATGGGCCAAACTCATCTAACTGAACACTTTTAATATATGTTATTTATGGTATATAAATTATAGCTCAACAAAGTTGCTAAAAATTAAAAAGGAATTCTAATTAACCTTTTTTCCCTATTTTTATGACTTACTAAGCTAATATTGTAGTAGATGTAGGCAAAATATGAGGTGAGGGATAATTATTTCCTATCCTTGAACATTGTGTGTGTGTGTGTGTGTGTGTGTGTGTGTGTGTGTGTGTGTGCACGTGTGCGCACAGGCGCACTTGATGAAGGTGGGGATGGTGGTAGAGGTGGGGATAGGATAGAGGGAGGAGGAGAATCTTAAATATCCTGACAGATAGAAACTGAGCTTCTAGTTGTAAAAGATTCTTTATTTAATCCAGGAAAGTTCAAGGACACTGAGATAAATCCCTGCACACAAAAGTGTGGAAGAGAGTGTGGAAGAGAGAAAAGGTCCTACAGGCTCTTTTTTAAAAGAAGACAGTTTTAGGGGAAAGGATTTTCTTTTTTTAATTTCTAAAATTTTGCTTTTCAAGAAAGCCCGAATGTTTTCCATAAAGATTCCTTTGGCGAGTATTAAAATATGTGGGAACAAAGAGACTTTTAGGGACAGAGAATAAGCTTAGAGAAACACTCTCATCGAATTTGAAAATGATAAAATCTGACCCCACCGTTTCCCTGTCAGGGGAGTTGCTACTCATTACCTGACTCAGTATCTTCCACCCCAACTCTTCAACCTGAGAAAATAACTTCTTCCTAGGTGCAGAGTTACTGCAATCTTTCTTCATCAACATCCACCTTCAGGCTTCTTTACACAGATCCTTTAGTACTGGGCAGATAGTTTAGTTTAATTCTTCCTATAAGTTCTTTTTTTCTCTTCTCTTTTTATTGAAGCATAATTGACTTACAATATTATATTAATTTCAGGCATACAGCATAGTAATTCAGTTTTTGCAGATTATACTCCATTATGGGTTATTACAAGATAATAATTCCCTATGCTATGCCATATATCTTGTTGCATGTGTATAGTAGTCTGTATCTATTAAAACCCACAAGTTTTCACTAGTCTATGTGTTATCATGAATAACATACTGAATGGCTTGGAACATCTTTCCTCATCCTCAATAGCTATGTTATTTCTACCTGACCAGATAAAACCCACTTCTCTTTGAAGTCTCAAGTCTACTCACTTTCTTGACCCTTCCACTCCTTTCATGGGACATATATTTCTGCAGTAGCCTTTTCCCATGCTGGCCTGTTCATACTTACAGCATATGCTTTGAATAGTCCATTATTTTAGTTTCTCTGGTTAGATTGTAATCTTGAAACAGGAAGCATGCCTAATAATTATCTAGCTCCTCCTTTCTGCTGGCCTAATATCCAACACACAGTATGTGCTCAATAAATATTCATTGATTAATGTACTGTAGGCCCATAACTGAGGAAGTAATAGAGCTGTGTATGAGTGAATTTTCAGAAATAATAATAACAATGCTGCATATTGTATCATGTGGCAGCTAAGTGCATGAGTTTTGGGGTCATACAAGCATAGGTTTAGTTAAAATACCAACTCTGTGCCTTACTGGGTCAAGTCACTTAAACTCTGAGTCTCAAATTTTTTCATATATAAAAATGGAATAATAATAATGTCTTCATAAAAGTATTATACAGGTGAAATTAAATGTTTATTAAAGTAATTAATATGAAACATTTTAAAATTTAAATAATGGTAGCTTTGTATAATCTTTAATATTTCAGCATGGCTTTAGAATACAATCCCTAAAAAAACCATCAGACCTCAATAATATAGAGGAAGTCAATATTTTCACTTATTTTCTTGGGCTCCAAAATCACTGCAGATGGTGACTGTAGCCATGAAATTAAAAGACACTTGCTCCTTGGAAGAAAAGCTATGACCAACCTCAAGAGTCTTCTCCAACACCACAGTTCAAAAGTATCAATTCTTTGGCACTTAGCTATATTTATAGTCCAACTCTCACATCCATACATGACTACTGGAAACACCATAGCTTTGACTAGATGGACCTTTGTTCTCAAAGAATTGATGCTTTTGAATTGTGCTGTTGGAGACAACTCTTGAGAGTCAATCCTAAAGGAAATCAGTCCTGAATATTCATTGGAAGGACTGATGCTGAATGAAGCTAAAGGTCCAATACTTTGGCTACCTGATGGCAAAGAACTGACTCATTGGAAAAGACCCTGATCCTGGGAAAGATTGAAAGCAAGAGGAGAAGGGGTAAACAAGAGGATGAGATTGTTGGATGGCATCATCGACTTGATGGACATGAGTTTGTGCAAGCTCCAAGAGCTGGTGATGGACAGGGAAGCCTGGCGTTCTGGAGTCCATGGGGTCACAAAGAGTTGGACATGACAGAGTGACTGAACTCAACTGACTGATGCAGGAATTGAGATAAGCAGATATTGTAATCTGTCTAATGACAAACTCTTTGTAAATGAAAAAGAGAAGACCAAAACTCAAACTTTGTGACTCTATTCGTCCTGAATTAGCTATGAATGAAGGTTTTTGTGGTAGAATGCAAGAATTGATAATAAACAGTAATAACTTTGTGATTATCACTGCATTTTTTTTTTGGCAGTATTTCACGGCATCTCAGTTCCTGGACCAGGTATCGAACCCAGGTCCCTGCAGTGGAAGCATAGAGTCTCAACCACTGGACCACCAGGGAAGTCCCTTATCATTGCATTTATATTAATAATGATGAAACAATAAATTCATGTATTTGGTGCTATGACCTAGAACAAGTATTGATACATTCTGAATCATTAAATTAATTTTATCCATAATGTAGAAGTACCAAACCAAAGAAAAAAATATGTGACAAGTCAGAAACAGTTGAAAGGCAAAAAAGAATACAGTGTGGTTGACTCCCCAACATCTATTTCATCTGTTTCATCCCAGGTTTTAATATCATGTAATCTATACTTGCCTATTTATAAATTAACTTGTGATCCTATAATTTTATGCAAACAGAAGCTGACTAGAGAGGCCTCTGGGAAATTTTGTTTTTCTCCTAAGGGTGCCAAAGAGGAAGTAATCTCTATGTCTTTTCTTTCTCTGGTTGTGGGTATGTGCCTCTTTAGAATTGCTGCAGCCATCTTACCAGTAATAAAAGGAAGGTGATACCTTCAAAAATGGAAAAGCAGAGAGATGATAATGTCTTTGGGCATATCACTTCACTTTCTTGGAACCCACTGGGTTTCTAGTAAAGTGAAAATATTCATGTCCATAATGTTTAACACAATTTTAATATGGTTTTCTGCTGCTTGCAGTTGAGAAAATTTTAATATTACAATGAATCTCAGAAAACTTTGGGGAGAGGAGAATAGGAAAGGAGAGTGTTGTTTCTATATTGGAGATTGAAAAAAATGTCACAAAGATTGTACCTAATAACAGCTTTTAATCCAAAGATCCATTTATCCTTGCAAGCTGTATTCTATAGCATCTCTAAATGTGACAAGGATTTCAAGCTTGCTTGTCAATTCGCTTAAAGTGTGCATGACATTTTCAAGGAGAAGAAATAAAGTAATTGCCCAAGTCAGTGGACTTTTTGGAGTCATCTTTTAAACTGATGGACCCCCTTTCACTAGGTGAAAATAAAATATATGGGTGGAGGCAGGAAGGGAAATTTCAAAATGCTTTGAAAAAATGTCAAATGTAATCTGTCTTATTTGATGTAATAACCCATGGGAATTTCTAGGTAGGTGCTTGATTGGTTGACAATAAGACCAGAAACTTCAAAGCCAAATTCCAGGATGAATTTGTGTCCTGCCACTTAGGAAGAGGGCTTCCCTGTTGGCTCAGCTGGTAAAGAATCCATCTACAATGTGGGAGACCTGAGTTCAATCCCTGGGTTGGGAAGACCCTCTTGAGAAGGGAATGGCTACCCACTCCAGTATTCTGGCCTGGAGAATTTCAAGGACTGTATAGTCCATGGGGTCGCAAAGAGTTGGGCACGACTGAGTGACTTTCACACTCACTTAGGAAGACTTGCCACAGTGGGATTTTTAAGCTAGTGGTTTGATTTTGTCTAAATCACATAATCTCTTTGTTTCAATTCTCTCTGACCATGAAACAAAAGTATGGATTCCTGTTCTAGATATCTCAGAGTGATAGTGTAGCAACAGTAATGACATTATATATTCTCCCAGCACTCAAAAATGACTTGCCCACAGTAGGCACTCGATAATTAATTGAAAAATAGTGCAAAGTAGTTTGGATTTAGGGTCTAGACAGAAAGAGTCTAAACAGACAACTAGATTGCTGACTGGGTAAATCTACATGGAAAGGTACTTTATTTTGCCTGTTATCAATTATGGTTTCAAATGCTTGCCTGGGAAACAATTCATTGGTCTGGTTTCTGAAACATACCAGAATATAATTGTCTTAAGTTTTTGATATTTTAAGGCTTACAACAGATATATTTAGTTGGGAATATTCCTTGTAATAAAATATTTCATTTTTGTTAGTGCTCTTATATAAAGTTATATTATTTTTTTAAGAGCTACATAGACTTGCTTTACTCCATAGCCAGCAAGTAGAGCCTTTCAAGTTAGAGGCTTTCATGAAGATGATCATTTCATCTTTTAGGATGAGGCCATAAAGCTTCTCAACACCCAGCATGAATGGGCAGCTTCACACCATCCAGGGTGAGGTGACATTTATTTAGGAGCACCCTCAACTCTTTACATCAGTAAATATTTACTTTGGGGCTTGTTTTTTAAAGAGAGAAATCTTGCAAACTACCATCCACGATTCATGAGCTTGAATGCCAGTGGTTTTAGAGTCAAGTAACAGAAGAGAATTGGGGATTTCCTTGTTCATGGAACAAATTTTTGTGATACCCCTGAAATCTTTCTCTGACCCCGAGAGTGTCTTGGAGGCTCTTTCAAGAGAGTAAGCCTATGCTATCCAAAAGTCTACAAGCAATACATGCTGGAGAGGGTGTGGAGAAAAAGGAACCCTCTTACACTGTTGGTGGGAATGCAAACTAGTACAGCTGCTATGGAGAACGATATGGAGATTTCTTAAAAAACTGGAAATAGAACTGCCATATGGCCCAGCAATCCCACTTCTGGGCATACACACTGAGGAAACCAGATCTGAAAGAGACACGTGCACCCCAATGTTCATCGCAGCACTGTTTATAATAGCCAGGACATGGAAGCAACCTAGATGCCCATCAGCAGACGAATGGATAAGGAAGCTGTGGAATATTACTCAGCCATTAAAGAGAATTCACTTGAATCAGTTCTAATGAGATGGATGAAACTGGAGCCCATTATACAGAGTGAAGTAAGCCAGAAAGATAAAGACCAATACAGTATATTAATGCATATGTATGGAATTTAGAAAGATGGTAATGAAAACCTTATATGCAAAAAAGAAAAAGAGATACAGATGTACAGAACAGACTTTTGGACTCTGTTGGATAAGGTGAGGGTGGGATGTTTCGAGAGAACAGCATCGAAACATGTATATTATCAAGGGTGAAACAGATCACCAGCCCAGGTTGGATGCATGAGACAAGTGCTCGGGGCTGGTGCACTGGGAAGACCCAGAGGGATCGGGTGGAGAGGGAGGTGGGAGGGGGGATCGGGATGGGGAATACATGTAAATTCATGGCTGATTCATGTCAATGTATGGCAAAAACCACTACAATATTGTAAAGTAATTAACTTCCAACTAATAAAAATAAACGGGAAAAAAATAAAAAAATTAAAAAAAGAGAGTAAGCCTATTGTCTTTTTCTCGGGAGGCAGAAAAAAGAACCAGATAACCATTAACTGTTTACATAACTTTTCAAATAATTTTCCTGTCTCAGTCCCAAATGCTTCCTATTTCCAGAAGTTCCATTATTCAGGAATTCCTTAGTATTTCTAGGGTTCTCTGATGGAGATTAACATGTGTTTGAGATACTTCAATCAATACAACAAATTTATTCAACAAATATGTATCAATATTGTCATGTGGCAGGCAGTGATTAGGCACTTGGGATATAACAGTAAAGAAAAAAAAATTCCCTCTTCTCAAAGAGTTTACAGAATGTAAGAAATAGTCAATAAACAAGACACATATTAACCGAATAAATTGTTTAATATTCTGGGGGTCATTAAGTGGCATGAAAAAAAGTTAGGGTAAAGGACCAACCTAGACAGCATATTAAAAAAGCAGAGATTACTTTGCTGACAAAGGTCCGTCTAGCCAAAGTTATGACTTTTCCAGTAGTCATGTATGGATGTGAGAGTTAGACCATAAAGAAAGCTGAACACTGAAGAACTGATTCTTTTGAACTGTGGTGCTGGAGAAGACCCTTGAGGGTCCCTTGGACTGTAAGGAGATCCAACCAGTCAATCCTAAGGGAAATCAGTCCTGAATATTCATTGGAAGGACTGATGCTGAAGCTCCAATATTTTAGCCACCTGAAGCAAAGAACCGACTCATTGGAAAAGACCCTGATGCTGAGCAAGATTGAAGGCAGGAGGAGAAGGGGACAACAGAGGATGAGATGGTTGGATGGCATCACCAGCTCGATGGACAAGCATTTGAGCAAGCTCTGGGAGTTGGTGATGAACAGAGAGGCCTGGTGAGCTGCAGTCCATGGGGTCACAATGAGTTGGACATAACTGAGCAACTGAACTAAACTGGCTGAAAGGACCTGGGGGTGTCAGGAGATAAAGGGCAGGTAAGTAACAATTTTTTAAAAAGGTAGTCATAATTTTAGTGAGAGAGTAAATTTTGATTAAGATTTGATAGAAGCAAAAAAGCTATCTGAGGAAATACTTGGGGCAATGTGTGGCCAAAAGAGGGAAATTCCAGCGCCTATGTTCTGAGGTGAGAATGTAGTGCTTGATGAGCAGCAAAGAGGCCAGTGTGGCCAGAGTAGAATGAGTGAAGACAAGACTGTGGGGATGATGAGGAAGGCAGAGAGGTGGCCGGGTTGGGAGCTGGAGGCCTGCTCTGCTTATAGTGCCAACAACGGCTTTTATTCCAAAGGAAATAGCATGTCAGCACAGGATGTTAAAAAGCAGAGACATGGCTTTGTTGACAAAGGTCCATATAGTCAAAGCTATGATTTTTCCATTAGCCATGTATGGATGTGAGAATTGGACCATAAGCAAGGCTGAGTGCTGAAGAATTGATGCTTTTGAAATGTGGTGTTGGAGAAGACTCTTGAGAGTCCCTTGGACAGCAGAGAGATCAAACCAGTCAATCCTAAAGGAAAACAACCCTGAATATTCATTGGTAGGACTGATGTGTGAAGCTCCAATAACTTGGCTTCCTGATGTAAAGAGCTGACTCACTGGAAAAGACCCTCATGCTGGGAAAGATTGAGGACAGGAGGAGAAGGGGACAATGGAGGACAAGATGGCTGGATATCAACATCAGCTCAATGAACATGAGTTTGAGCCAACTCCAGGAAAAAGTGAAGAACAGGGAAGCCAAGAGTTTTGCAGTCCACGGGGTTGCAAAGAGTTGGATACCACTGAACAACAAAAACAACAGGGTGTTAATCAGAGAAATGACGTGACCTGATTCAGATTTTAGGAATATCACTGGTGCTGGGTTGTGAAAACATTGAATGAGGAGCCAGGATAGAAACAAAATACTTAATTAAGAATTGTTTCGTTTATTCAAGCAAGAAATAATAGTAGGTGTACTTGTTTTCCTGGGACTGCCATAACACATGACTACAAACTAGGTTGCTTAAACAAAAATTTATTCTCTCATGGTCTGAAAACTAGAGGGTGAAATCAGTCAGTCAGCAGAGCCATGCTCCCTCTGAGGGCCCTAGGGAAAAGTTCTTTCTTGCATCTTCCAGCTTCCAATAATCTTTGTTTGCCAGCAGTCCTTGGCATTCCTTGTTTTGTGGCATCACAACTCCAATATCTGCCTTTGTCTTTACTTAGTTGTCTTCCCTCTGCATGTGTCTGTATCTCCATTTTTTTTTTTTCCTTAAAAAGACACCGGTCCTCGGATTTAAGGCCCAACCTAATCCAGCATGTTGCTACAAAAAATCCAGTATGACCTCATTTTAATTTTATCACATCTATAAAGACTTCATTTCGAAATAAGGTCACATGTATAGGTATCAGAGTTTAGGGCTTCAAGGTATCTTTTAGGGAAGCACAATTTAACATATATTTGGGGGACATATGACAATGGGTAGTACTCAGAGAGATGGTCTGAAGTGACGAGATTCGGTGTATTTGAAGGTAGAGCCAGCAGACTTGTCTGAGGACACAGAAGAAACGAAATTGCTTAGTCGTGTGCGACTCTTTGCGAGCCTGTGGACTGTAGCCTACCAGGAGCCTTCGTATGTGGAATTTTCCAAGCAATAGTACTGGAGTGGGTTGCCGTTTCCTTCACCAGGGGATCTTGCTGATTCAGGGATTGAACCCAGGTCTCCCGCGTTGCAGGCAGACACTTTACCCTCTGAGCCACGAGGGAAACCCAAGGGACAGCACAGATGCTGGGTATTAAAAAGAGAAAGGTTCCAAGGTTGGCTGACACCTGAAGTTTTAATTTTCCCTAGTCTGTTAATTCAGTTACCACTCACGCATCTGTTTTGTTTGTTTGTTTGTTTGTTTTTTAAGCTTTCTAAACTTTGTTGCTGTTTGATCCTTTTTAGTATTTTCTCTCAGGGGTTTATAGCTTTAAAAAGATGACTAGTTAGGAGTTTTAGTGGAAGGGAGTTGCAGGAACCACATATATAGTGTGCAATATTTGTCCAGAAGTTCTCTCCAGGGGTAAATACAAACTTCGTGGAGGCTGAAGCTTAGACATTTTCAGGGCCCACTTTAAAAAAAATAAACAAATACAAAATTAGATACCATAGCAGTGTTGCCCTTAAACCAGGATAAGAGGGGTCTCATGGACATGAGTTTGAGAAAATTCCGGGAGATGGTGAAGGACAGGGAAGCCTGGCGTGCTGCAGTCCATGGGGCTGCAGAGTCAGACATGACAGCGACTGAACAACAGCAAAAATTATATACAGGAAAAAAGTTGATAATGTGGCATCATTATCAATAAAATAAACATCTGAAACACTTGATTGTTATGTATAGTGCTTTTGATAAAAGAAAAGAATTAAGGCAATAAATCCTATAACATGAATTTTATACATCTTTATGTTTCTATTGGAGAAGGAAATGGCAACCCACTCCAGTATTCTTGCCTAAAGAATTCCATGGACAGAGGAGCCTGGAGGGCTACAGTCCGTGGGGTCGCAAAAAGTCGGACATGACTGAGTGATTAACACAAACACACACATCATTTCTTTAGTAGAATACTCAGCCATGTACAATAGTTAATTTCAGTTATTGAAAATTGATTACTTTACAGTCACCTAAAAACATCATGCTTTTTACATTTTTTGTTACCTTATCATTATGAAGGTAGAGTCGTCAAGTTTGGAGAATGTATTTTTTTATAATCATTTGAATGTTTAAAACTTAGATAATTAGAATATGGTATAGACGCATTTTTGTTGCACACTTCCCTAGTTCTCAGGAAAGTTAAGAGTGATGGAAAAATGAAAAAATTACTTAAAATGAGAAAGAAAATTTGGGACAATTTACAAATTCAAAAAATGGTCATATACGCATTTCCACAATTCCAGAAAAATAATCACAATATTCTTTTTTACACTGGTTTATTGAATGACCATGAAGAACAGGGAAGCTTGGCTTGGTGCAGTCCATGCAATCTCAAAAAGTTGGACATGACTTAGTGACTGAACAATGACAACAGCTATGTTTTTTCCTTTAGTTATTGAATAAATACTCTTTGATTGCTTCTTCATTTGACAAAAACTTTTATACTTTAATAGAGAAACTATTAGCATTATTTAGTGTTTCTTATAGCATGAACATTTAAAAAATTTTTCATAATATTAATAGTTTGGAAAATATTTTGTCTTAACAAGTCATTATTTGTAATATTCTGGAAACAAGAAGACTTGTTATCAAGTATTTTTCATATGTGAATTTTTATACTCTCTCTGTTGTCACTGCTATAGTTTTGTCCTATAAACAAAAGAATTCTGATAAATTCTATTTTGTGTTGTTCCCACCAAAAGAAGTGGGAGGAGCTCTATAGAGGTTGTGTTTAGAACCCAATATGATACGTCACCAAGTCTGTTCCTGACAGGAGATAGCTTTTCTATTTACTGTGTGTTGATGAGATTCTAATTCTTCAGTGACAAATTTATAAATCTTATGACTATAACAGTTTTGCACAAGGACACTTTCCGATCATAACACAGCCTCTGGCATTGCATTTGCTGTCACAGCACCAGGCGCACTGGCCCATGGATCATAGGAAGACACCTAGAGGCCATGCCTGTGTTGAAATGGACACAAACAACTTACCTCCACCACAGACATGCCTAAAATTTTATATATATATATGTATATATTCAGTTTCAGTTCAGCCACTCAGTCATGTTCAAATCTTTGTGACCCCATGGGCTGCAGCATGCCAGGCTTCCCTGTCCACCACCGACTCCTGAAGCTTGCTCAAATTCATATCCATTGAGTTGGTGATGCCATCCAACCATCTCATCCTTTGAGATTTCATATATATCAGAAATATGATCAATTTTTTAAAAAGAAATGAAGTAGATATAAATTTTCAAATTTAACTAACTTACAACTGTTTGTATAAGCATTACAAATGTGTTCAAGTGAAAACAGAAACTACTTCTATGGTATTTAGGTAATTTGACTCCTGTGTTAGTGATGAAACCTGTATACTATCTGGATATTTTTGTTAAGTGTTTACAATTATTTTATGTCTTCATTTTGGTTTAAATATTAAATGATGTCCTGAATGACTGTATACTGCCGATCTCAGAACAGATATGCCACCATCATGAAAAATATTTACGTTGGAAGAACATGTTGGTTTACTTCTTAGACTAGTTCAGTCTACCTTGTTTTAAAGTATAAATAGAAGTAAGAGAGTTTCCTGAGGAATTCAAGCATTTCACAAAACAGTAACAAAAGTTATCTGCCACAAATGATATTTTTTCCTATGGAAATTATATTGCTCTTTCAAATGACAGCCATCCTGTTATCTTGGCTAAACTTTGTGCAATGGATTTTGGAATCATTTTCATGGAGATGGTTACTAAGAGTTGTGTCTAGTGACCTTGAATTGATTTAGATATTGAAAAGACCATCAGTTCACTATGCATAATCTGCCAAAGGCACCCACTTTTTCCATGGAAATGGGAATATTCAAAAAGCCTGCATATATCATGGATATTGATTTTCGCAGGCCCAAAAAAGGAAGAGAAATATGTCCATTTCTGTGGAAGGCCTTCTTTAAAGCATTCTACTCCAACTATAGCCACAATAGCCCAGAGGAGGCACTTAATTCCAACTCAAAAACAACAGTGTAATATTCTTTCTGATGCAGGGTTTACCATGGATCCTCAATTAAGCTTATTCTGTATGTTGATAAGAACTTCGTAGATGCTGTTATCATGTCTTATACAGGAAGATAACAGCCAATAGAAATCACCAGATTTCTTACCTCCCATCTGTCACTTCCTCATTCCTTGATGGCTCAGAGGTAAAGAATCCTCCTGTAAGGTAGGACATGCAAGAGATGCAGGTTTGATCCCTGGGTCAAGAAAATCCACTAGAGTAAGAAATGGCAACCCACTGCAGCATTTTTGTCTGAAAAGTCCCACGGACAGAGGAGACTGGTGGACTACAGTCCAAGGAGTCACAAAGAGTCAGACACAACTGAGCACACCTATCATAGAAATTAGCCTTGAGTAAGCAGAACTGGGAAGGTTTTTCAGAACCTTTTGTAATGGTCATAGTTACCAATATGGAACATTTAAGGGGCATAAATCCTGCTTCCCTTACCATCTACCTATGTGTGTGTGCTTGTTCTAAGTTGCTTAAGTCATGTCCAACTCTTTGCAACCCTATGGATTATAGCCCACCAGGCTTCTCTGTCCATGAAATTTTCCAGGCAAGAATACTGAAGTGGGTTACCATTTCCTTCATCAATGTACCTATACAACTTTAGACAGTACAATTTATTTTCCCTTTTTTAAGAAATGAAACTTTTAGCATATCTAACTCATAGGAATGATGTCAGCATGAGATAATCCATTTCTAGAATCTGATGTTTATTAAATATTCAATAAAAATTCCTATTTTTGTCTTCACCCAGTTTTAGCTGAGAATTTACATGTCAAATAAAAATGTATTCTGGCTATTGCATGATCTGTGTTTACTATTTTATTATTTATACAGCAAGACTTAGTCCTTGTTAGGTACTGCGGGACTGGATTAAGGTGAGTGTCTATTAATCTAATTGAGATCGTGAGGCCCTTTCCATCATATAATGCTGTCTTCCTCTTTTGAACTCATTTGAACCACAAGGTGAAAGACGCAGTAATTCTTTTAGGGCCACCAAAGTGATGAAGTGGGGATATACCTGTTAATTCTATATCTACTTGAAAAACACATAATTCATAAAAGCTTTAACAATGAGGTGCCCACTCTGCTGTGCTAAAGAGTTTAAGTCAGGAAGTGCGGGAAGGAATATGATATAAGCTAAGGGAAATGCTGCTGAGGAGTCAGAGTGCTCATATTCATTTTGGCTTCCTCAGTGTCGCAAACAGAAACATGTATTTGTAAGAAGGAAGGTTTAATTAGTTAGGGAATTGCTACTTGTAACTAAATTCTGTCCTGGAGACAATTAAATTTCTTGTCCATAATCATCCAAAGAGCTATAGATTTACACAGAAATGCTCTGATATAATTTACGCCCTTAAGGAGGCTGTAGGGAAAAAGACACAATTTGAACATAAATACATGTAAAAGAGGAGATGGATGATAAAATGCCAATAGAGTGTTATGCCTAGTTATAGTATAGCATAATGTTAAAGTATACATTGATGAAGGAAGAGTCTCATAGGACCACTGAAGGGTAGGCCCACTAAAAAACACACCAAAGCAGGAGACACGAGTTCCATCCCTGGGTTAGGAAGATTTCCTGGAGGAGAAAATGGCAACCCACTCCAGTATTCTTGCCTGGGAAATCCCACGGACAGAGAAGCCTGGTGGGCTACAGCCCATGGGGTCACAAAAGAGTTGGGCAAGACTGAGTGACTAAAAACAACAACAACAAAAGGAGAAGCAGCCTCTTATTCATAGAAGGTTTCTTTCTGGATCCACGCTTGAGGCCTCGGGAGTGGCTATGCCTGGGAACAGAAGCACCTGTGAGAAAGATCATGATAGAGAAAATACAGAGCGTAGTGCCAGTTACCATGGTCTCCACCTAACTTCTAGGTCAGAACCTACCAAGATTCCAGAAATTCCCTCTGAGGTCTCTGCAGGAGACCCTGGTCACTCTTCAAGTTAAAAACTTCATTTTGCTTCTGGGCTGTCAGCATATCTTGTCCAGGCTCCATCTTATCCTTCTCTTGCCCTCGTGCTCTCCTTGAGGTTCTGGAACAAGCAATGCATCCCTGGAACACATCTGAGACAATGTACTTGGATGTCTTTTGGACATTCACAGTATCAAGACATGTTTGGAAAATATGGACAGAGAAATAGCTCCAGACTGCTCTTCCTGGCTATAGGTTTAAAGGCTGGAGTCAGTTTATTTGGTCACCAACATTTTCAGCATGTCCGTTATTCAGGCTTCTGGAGAACGTTCAGCAGTAGAAAAATGACTCTTAATGGCTTGTGATCTAAGAGAGGAGAGATACAGGTCTGCACAAAGAAATATCAAAAATGACAAAAGAAATAAAATTCTAAGTGGATGTTAAAATAGGATGCTTTGTGTCTGAGCTGAGGTCCCAGAGGCCAACTATACAATAAGTGCTAAGAAGCCACATGTCTGGAGGTGGAGTTACCATGAAGTTAAAGAAACTTGAGCTTCAGGGTTTCTCAGGAGCACCTCCTAAGACCCTATATTTAAACAGATACTAAAACTTTGTAGTTTTCCTTTCAAGAGGGCTCCTAGAATTGTTGAAGCTTAGGCAGTGTAAATTTTGGATCATTTACTGCGGACCAGAGGTTTTCACACAGGAGTTTAAATGTATTTTACCAACACTTTCCAAGAGGTATGTAGCATAGATCATTTTAAGAGTATCAGTCTCCATATCTTCAGCTTCTGTGTGTGTTATTTTAGTGGATTGATTTTACCTAAAAATACACTGTGGCCCAAGTGTCATGCTGGTTTTTCTTTTCCATTTTCTCCTTTGCAATTGTCATTCTCCTTCTTTACTAAAGAAACTCATAACTGGTTCTGAATCTTAATGTGGTGACATTTTTTCCCTCTGGGTTTAAAAATATTCAGGTTCCAAACAAAGAAATTTCATAAAATACTGCTCTCGGAGAAGATCCTCTAATCTAGATATTTCCTAACATCATTACCTGCCAGTTTCTATTAGGAGTGACACATGACATAAGAAGTGGAGTATTTTGGCCATGTTGGCAGGCTCCAAATTTAGATAATTATTTTCATTTAAATTCATTGCCCCTTCCGTCCACTGAATATTGATAAAGAATAGGAAGACTATGAAGAATCCAATAAGGACAAAACAAAAAAGGAGAAAGTGAAGTGCCTTATTTCATCCATACAGCAATCTCTTTGACTTGTCTGTCTGTCTGTCTGTCTATCTATCTTTATCAATCTTCTATCACTGTTATTAAAAAACTGCTATAAACATGGCGACTTAAAATAAATGAAATTTCTTCTCTCACAGTTCTGAAGGCAGAAGTCTAAAATTAAGGTGTTGACATGGCTTTACTCCCTTCAGAGACTCTAGGAGAGAATCAATTCCTTTTCTCTTTCAGCTTCTGGTGGCTGTCTGTAATGACCTCCTTGTCTTTTCTATGTGGATTTCCTTCGTGTATTCCTTACAAGGTGGTTCCCTGGTGACTGAGTGGTAAAGAATCTGCCTGCCAATGCATGTGATTCAGGTTTTATCCCTGAATCAGGAAGATCCTCTGGAGAAGGTGCTGGAGAGGGTGCCCCATGCCAGGATTCTTGCCTGGGAAATCCCATGGACAGAGGAGCCTGGTGGACTACAGTCCTTACGGTCGCACAGAGTTGTACACGACTTAGTAACTGAACAATAACAACAATGCTTGTCATTGGATTTAGGGTCTTCCTAAATATCCTAAGGTCTTCCTTAGGATAATTGATGATAATTTTCTCATTTCAAAATCTTTAACTGTATTGCTTCTTCCAAGACCCCGTTTTCCAATAAAGTTACATTTACAGACTCCAGAGTTTTGACATAGGTATCTTTAGGGGTCTACCATTCAAATCACTATACTATCTAGTTATATACTATCTGTCATTCATTTATATCTATCTACCTACCTACCTACCCATCATCTGTCTTAGAATTCAAAAGAAAGATGGTTTCCACAGTGGCACAAATTAGCACATTTATTTGAAATTAAAAAATGAAGTCAGATATTTTAATAGAAAGTCAGTCTGATTGATTTGAAAATAAATACTCACTTTGCCATTAGTTTTAAAACAATTATTTTCCAAAGGGACAATAAGTGAAATCAATAGGTACATGGTTTTGATAAAAATGTGTAAAAAATATAAAAATACTTTTCCACCAAAAATAATTACTTTGGGAATGTAATAAACTGTATTTTTCTTTTTTCTAACTGTTTCTGAGTATCTGAAATTAAACCAGATGCCTCTAAGTGGAAGAAGAATGGGATGACTGTCATTTAATAAATTTTGGTTTACTTATTAGAAATAAGGAAATGAATTCCTCCAACAATGGAATAATTCACCCTTTGAAAACAGATGATTTCTTTTTATTTTATTTTTTGAATAAAATTGAAGAAGGGACTAATCAAATTATAATTCAGAATAGATTTGTTATGCTTGCCATGACTTCTGATTTTTAATTTAAGAGTTGTAAGAATTGAAAACATTACTATTGTAAAAGTCTTTGCATTACCATCATCTTGCTTATGTGAATAGGTTTTCTTATTTTTATATGTATAATATATAGATAGATTTGATGCTAAATCCTGTGTCATTCCAGCTGAAATATTCACCCAGGGACCCATGAATTATCTGAAAATAATAGCCAAATATTCTCATCAAACTATTTCTTCCAATAAAATTATAATTTTATCTTTGAAAGTCATTTAACAAAATTTGTAATAAATCCAAGTTATTTTGATCAACTACATAGTAACAGTAATGGCAATGAGGGCTCGATCAGAATAATTTTTAAAAATATTTGGAAACTTGTGATCACAAAAGTTAAATTTGTTTATTTATATACATATTTTAGACCCATAGAAGTATACTGGAGTGACTGCAAAAATAATTTGAAGCATATCAATATAATACATTAGTCAAAATTCTTGTGGAGGGAATTAGGATGGGACTTTAAATTCAAAGAGTAAAAAGAGTGATGTAAATTTTCTAACTGTTAGAGAAGAACTTGTTCATGTATTTTAAAAGGATTGTGATGGGTATCAAATTGCTGTGACAGATTTCATGGGATGCATTAAAAGAGTAATGAAACAGGTTTTGTTCTAATGCCAGTAATTACATTCTTTGTAGCTATTTAAATATAGGATAAAAATTTAATTATCAACCTAAAAATAGGCATGAAGTTACCTAATTTAAAAATTTAAGGTTACATGAAAGAAAACAAAAGGCACTGTTTTAGACTATCTAAACACATCTTTCCAGGCAAAGAGAATGTTAAAATCATTCCTTCTGGTATTAGGCTGTCATCAGCCAGAAAAGAGAGGACCCTTTAGAGCTGAGAAGAAAAGCTTCTATGCAGAGCTCCCATCCCTGTCCCTGAGGGTGAGAGATGGGAGGGGCTTTTTCCTTACCTTGAGCAAAGACAGAGTGGCTTCAAAGAAACAGCTCAGCGAGCTAAATACGGGGACCCAGGACTTCAGTCTGGGTTGGGTTCAGTCTGAATGGGTTGGGGCAATGTCTAAAATTGTGAGGCTGTAAAACTGGAGCTGCTCTTTTTGGAGACAAAATCTGGTGGGAGGGCTGAGTTGGGAGTAAGTCATACTTCCAGGAACAATGAGACTTGTTTTGTGGGCACTTGCTATGAACTTTGGTTTTAAACACTCCCACCACAATTGTAGACCCCAAAGGCCTGTGATTTCTGCCTTTTTTGTTTCATTCTGGTATCCCAGACACTTGAAGCAGACCTTTGCACATAGCAGTTTCTCAATAAATGGGATGAGGAAATTAATGGAATCCTAACCCTTTCTAAGGGCTTCCTATGTGTTGCAGTGATAAAGACTCTGGCTGCCAATGCAGAAGACACAAGAGACATGGGTTGTGAAGATCTCCTGGAGGAGGAAATGGCAACCAACTCCAGTATTCTTGCTTAGAAAATTCCATGACAGAGGAGATTGGAAGGCTATAGCTCATGGAGACACAAAGATTTGGATGTGACTGAGCACACACACACACACACACACACACACACACACACACACACACACATGACCCATTCTAACCTTCAGTCTAATCTAATCTAGTCTAGTCTAACATAAGCATCAGTCTAACACAGACCCTTTCTAAGCACCAGCTGTGGTTTTTCCAGTAGTCATGTATGTATGTTTGATGTGAGAGTTGGACCATAAAGAAAGCTGAGTGCAAAAGAATTGATGTTTTTGAACTGTGGTGTTGGAGAAGACCCTTTAGAGTTCCTTGGACTGCAAGGAGATCAAACCAGTCAATCTTAAATGAAATCAGTCCTAAATATTAATTGGAAGGACTGATGCTGATGCTGAAGCTCCAATATTTTAGCCACCTGATGTGAAGAACTGATTCATTGGAAAAGACCCTGACACTGGGAAAGATTGAAGGCAGGAGGAGAAGGGGACAACAGAGGATGAAATGGGTGGATGGCATCACTGACTCAATGGACATGAGTTTGAACAAACTCCAGGAGTTGGTGATGGACAGGGAAGCCTGGTGTGCTGCAGTCCATGGGGTAGCAAAGAGTTAGGTACGACTGAATAACTGAACTGAAGCATCAGTCTACCTCTTCAACCCACTCTTTAAGAACCAGGTCAGCCCTAAATCTTCCCAGCCTGCTTCTATTGAATGTCCCCAGGTCACCAGGGGTGAAATTTTCTCCAATCAGAAATCTTGGAGCCCTGATCCTCAGCCCTGGTCTTTTGGCTGCCAGTATCTCTGGCCCAGAGGCTGCCAAAAACCTGTGCTGGCTCTCTCCATCGGAATTGTGCTCATACCCCCTCCCCGGAGCCCAAGCTCCCATTCTACAGGTGCTGCTGGGTCCTAAAAGGAGGTACTTGGATTGAAATTAGGAAGAGGGGCAGCAGCTCCCTCAGTCAGTTCAGTCACTCAGTCGTGTCCGACTCTTTGCGACCTCATGAATCGCAGCACGCCAGGCCTCCCTGTCCATCACCAACTCCCGGAGTCTACCCAAACCCATGCCCACTGAGTCGGTGATGCCATCCAGCCATCTCATCCTCTGTCGTCCCCTTCTCCTCCTGCCTCCAATCCCTTCCAGCATCAGGATCTCTTCCAATGAGTCAACTCTTCGCATGAGGTGGCCAAAGTACTGGAGTTTCAGTTTCAGCATCAGTCCTTCCAATGAACACCCAGGCAGCTCCCTAGACCATAATATTTTTTAATAAGAGTAATATCTGGATAAAGTTATGATCATGGTGATTTTTACTACTTTCTAAAAGGAGGGATTGAGGTAGTTCAGTGGTTAAGAATTCTCCTGCCAATGCAGGAGATGTGCAAGATGCAGATTTGATCTCTGGGTCAGGAAGATCCCCTAGAGGAGGAAAAGGCAATCCTCTCCAGTATTCTTGCCTGGGAAATCCCATAAACAGGATCCTGGCAGGCTACACAGGGTTGGAAACAACTGAGCACTCACACACACATCACAAAGAGAGGGACTGAAATTTGTCTAAGGATAATAAAAAACTATCACCTATTGTTGGTGAATGTGTGTAGTTGGAAAATGCTGTAGGGAAAAATATGGCTTCAGAAAAGAAAATCAGTGAATCATACACAGGTCAGATATATTAATGGTGTAATTGAAAAAAGCATGGCATGTGTAGAAACATTTCTATGAAGACCTCAACATTGTGTTTTCTTGCCTTTTCTTACCTTAACATCTATCCATTCGTGTGATCATGCGGTTGAGTGTGAGAGGTACAGCACCTTTGTTAAGAATGGGGCTGGAGAGGCAGTTGGCCAAGTTCAACCTCTGCTTTTGGTGCCCATTGGTTATGTTACCTTGGGCAAGTTGCTTAAACATTCTCTACCTCAGTTTTCCCATCCATAAAATCAGCATGACCATAATATCTGTGTAATGGAGTTATTCTGAGGATTAAATGACATGATACTCATAATGCACAGAGAGTCATGCAGATTCACACTGAGTCTAATTACTATGTTAGTTGGGCATACAACTCATATAATATTAGACTATTATCAATGGCTATATATCAAAGGCTAGTACTTGCATATTAGAAAATTGTGCATGGTCTTCACAGTATGGCAATTTCATTGAAAAATAGCATTGATTTTCTTAAAAACTTATTTTTTTCTCATAAACCTGTGAATTCAAATACTCAGCTTTTAAAGTACCATTTATATTTAATATGTTTTAGATTAAAATCTATGCATTATACATTTTATACAAAATAGGAAGTGGTTAAATATAGAAGTTTGGTTCAAAAAGGGCAATATTTTAGTACATTCTAGGGTGAAAAAGACCCACTCCAGTGTTCTTGCCTGGGGAATCCTGGGGACGAGGGAGTCTGGTGGGCTGCCGTCTATGGGGTCGCACAGAGTCGGACACGACTGAAGCAACTTAGCAGCAGCAGCAGCAGGGTAAAAAAGGTAGAAATGTGACTATTATAAATAATACTAGTGCATATATTTGATGTCTTTTTATTTAATTGAACTAATTAAATATTTTAGATTTTAATGAAAAATAGAGAAAGAAAGCTGAGCACCAAAGAATTGATGCTTTTGAATTGTGGTGTTGGAAAAGACTCTTGAGCATCCCTTGGACTGTAGGGAGATCAAACTCCTTATTTGTTAATTTAGTTAATCCTAAAGGAAATCAGTCCTGAATATTCATCTGAAGGACTGAAGCTGAAGCTGAAGCTCCAATACTTTGACCACCTGATGCGAAGAACTGACTCATTGGAAAAGACCCTGATGCTCTAAAAGACTGAAGGCAGGAGACGACAGAAAACGAGATGGTTGGCTGGCATCACCGACTTCAATGGACATGAGTTTGAGTAAGCTCCGGGAGTTGGTGATGGATAGGGAAGCTTGGTGTGCTGCAGTCTGTGGGGTCACAAAGAGTCCAACACGATTGAGAGACAGAACTGAACTGAACTGAACTGAATAGTCCATTTTGTCCAATGTAGTACTGCTTATTTTATTTACTTCATTGTCTTAAACACAACATTTTAGTACTTTTGTAATTTATATAAAGCAAAAAGAACGATGAATGGTAAAATTGAAACTTTTTCTGGAGAAATTGAAGCTTTTTCTGGACCAGTGAGTAGCTCTTCTGGGGACAGTTTATGTAGCAGTGGTAGAAATCCTTCTATTGGGAGGAATCCTAAGGACCGAGAATGGGACTTAAAGGGCCTTCTGGAACTTGAGTGGTTTGGCATGAAAAGGAGGTTAGGGAGAAAGGTAGATGATAAAAAAAATCAGCCCCAGAAGAGAGGCATCTATATTACAAGTCTGGTCTTGTAATGTCTGGTCTGACATCTGACTTGTCTGCCCAACTTTTCAGTTGGCTTTGGCGGTCAAACCAACGGTTCCTCCAGTCGCTCAGTAACACAACTTCTCTACCCTCAATAGACCCTTCTAGCTGTTTGCTGCTCTGCCATTTTAGAACCAAGTCTCAATGAGGCTACCACTGCTTCCCAATCTAACAGTTTTCCTGGAAAACACAAAAAAACTATGTTGTACTTCATGCGTTCAGATTCAGAAACCTAACAAATGCCTTACAATACCAAGAAAAACATGTGAAACATGAAGCTAGCTTTGTCATGGCATAGGCAAATTGAACTGCTTGGCTGAGTTTTATGTTTCACTTGCCTTTTCAAAGCACTGCTTTCCCAAACCTCTGATCTTTGATTTGTCGGGAAGTTATCTAGAAGTTTCTATTTTATAAGAGAGGAAAGTTTTTCTTCTCTGCTTATTTTTGTAAGAAAACTTACTAGGCCTTCATCAGTCTTTCCTGAGTCTGCTGGTTGCAATGATCATTGTTTAAAAAGCAGGCAGCCTTCTGAAGCTGCTTCTTGGAGTGGATCCTGCACATCCCTGCCTTCGCTGTATAGTACCTTAAGCTCTCTTGCCGAAGAGGATCCCAGCTTTGCATTCAAAGGCAGATCAGCTCTGCTCAGCCCAACACAAGGACACCCATCATGAAAAGGACCAATCAAAGCAGGTCTCCCCAAATGGAAACTGGGTATGTCTTTAAAAAAATGAAGTATTCTGTGAACCTCTCCTCTCCCTTCCTTCTAGGCCAGAAACTTCACATACACCCACACACACCCTCCCCCAAATATATTTTTGCTTTCACTACTACAGTTGAGAAGAATTGCTGTGTCTGCTTTGATGCATCCAGAGACTGAATGCAAACAACATGGTACAACTCTAGGAACTGCCATCATAAAATATTTTAAGAGGCAGAATAGAGTAAAATAAAATAAAAATGTCTTTTTATGTGATATCTCAGAGTAATTCAGGATTTATGGTACCTTAACCTTTAGAATCCAAAATATTAAGCTATGTTTCTTAGAGATAATAACTTGGTTGTCCCTCACTTATGTGTCTTAGATAAAAGCCTACTGCCACAGAATCCATGAATGCTCAAATACCCTTGCGGGCCTTTAGTAGTAAATCTTATGGAATAGCTTATGGCCAATGTAATGGCCCACAGTAGCCTGCGAATATCATGAATTCTAATAATACTTACATCAGTAGAAACATGAAGTAATGTCTCCATTGTAATTAAATGATGTATTTAGAGCAGTGGACTAAATGGTCCCCTAGTGTGTTGGTGATATATTCTAATAGTCTTCTCTTTACAGCCCCACACGGTAATATTCATGCTTTATTCTGGAGGGCTTTGCTTCTGACTGAACATTTGAATTGCAACATTAAGTGGTAAAGTGGATTATAGCGAGATCCCATGAATATGGATCCTGATCAAGAAACTAAGTGCTTAAAAAAATAAAATGTTACTATTTAAATAAAGTGATTACAAAAACATTTTTATATGGAGGAATGTCAGGCATATATGCCAACTCCCCCTCCCTCTTTATTCTACATCGCAGAAGCAGAACATATTTGCCACAATTAAAAATTTAGTAGGATGAAACAGCGGAACTTAAATCACTGTAATTTCTGCTGCGCTTATTGAATCTAATTTGGGCTGTTTGAGGTACAAATTAGTTTTGATAATAATTACATTATTCCATTTTTTAAACACGCTGGTTCTAAAGATTATAGCCAAATACAGAGCCCACATGTAGGAAGAGGGTACTTTTACCAGTGCTGAAAAGAAATTATCTTGCAGCTGATTAGTTAAAAGTGTCACATTTTGAATTTTCATTCTTTACTTTTCCCTCGTATCCATCACTAAAGCAGTAGCTTGAGGCAGTAAGAGCCTAGGGCACAGCTGAGGGTGTTTCAGTCTATCTAGTCTAACAGTAAAGGATAAGTCAAAGAACAGTCTATCCTTGTATTTGGTAATTGAATTAGACAGTGTGCCAATATATTACAGACAATTATACAAGAATAAAACAGCTATATATTTATTTGATGAACTTAAATATTTGTAAGATATTTTCCATTATTCATTGAATACTCTATTTCTTAGAATTTTTAAACACATTTTCTATGAACAAGGAAAATTCTCCAGCCCCGTTGATAATTCTTACTGTATATTTGTTCAATGAATGTGGATTTCTAATGATGAAGCACTAAGTTTATGTACAGTTGGCTTTTCTATTTGACTAAGTTAATATTGACATGTGGGTTTGCATGCTAGGGGTGTGTGTGTGTGTGTGTGTGTGTGTGTGTGTGTGTGTGTGTGTGTGTGGTATGTATTTTAGTGTGCAACTTAGGGCATTATAGATTTAAATTCACTGAGCACTTGTGAAAGTTCCAAGCATGTCAGTGAAATTAGTATGTGATGGTATTTGTTAGTCAGTTGCTTTATATTTAAAAATGATTTGGCTTGCCTTATTTCCTAAATGCGCCTTCACTGTGTATTGAAAATTGGCATCTTTTCCACAAATCCAGGAGCTTAAGCAAAATCCCATTGTTTTCACCACAGAACTTTGCTTTAGAGGGGATAATTGGTCATTTGGGGTAAGTTGACATTAACTCTTCTTTTATTTTGTATTGCTTAAAAAGACACACCTTTTATGCTCTAAGAGTTTTGCAAAAAGTAAAAAAAATATAAAAATAAAAAAATCTGCCCATTTAGGTAGAGGTAAAAAAACTAACTCCTCTAAAAAGAAAGAATGGCAAATGCATTGGAACTTGGAGGCACTGGTCAAATGCAGCACTCTAGCTAAATGAAGAGCTCTTTATCTGACCAGTTTAGACATGGCTTTGGATGGCAAGCTAATTCTTTGAGCACCACCCTTGAAAATCATGCTAATGAGCCTCTTCACTTCATCAAGTAGGATTGTGGACCTTTTTGTCTGCATCATTAAGGCCCCAAATTGCCCCATTAGCAAGGCCTCAAATTGCCCCTCAGGGTCAATATTTAATGCAGGTGAACTTAGGTTAACTACCCTCAGAACCCTCTGGACAACAAACAACGTGGAGTACCTGTTACAGGGAGATTCATTTCTCCCCAAGTTTCCTTTGTGAAATATGGCTTTCCATGTTCAACTTCTGTTTTAAATTCATTTTGGGAAAAAGACACATTAGGTTTATTTTCCGTTGCTGATTCCAAAAGAGTGAGTTTTGAAATAGAAGATAGAAATTCCTCCATCAGTTGATTGCATCAGTGTCTCATAAGCTTTAATTTTTCCACCTGTAAATTGTGTAGGATAATACTTTCCCTCGGGTACCTTCTGAGGAATCTGCTGCCTTTAAACAAAGATGCTAGAACCAGGAAAAAATAGCAAGAATAATACCAACAGTTAGCAAGCTCTTATAGAATTTTGTTCTGCAAAATTTTAGCAACTTTAATGGCTATCCTTATTAATTATTGAGCTAAAAATACATGTAAAGTTAGAAATATAAGTAGTAATCGGGATGTGTGCAAAATTAAAATTCAGGATAGGAATCTGTGCTAATAACACTGAGATAATTTGTAGGACTGGAGTACTGCACACATTTAAACACATAAATGTAAGATTTTTCTTACTCATTAAAATCTGAAGTAGGAGAGAAAGGCAAAATGATTCTTCTTGTATCTCTGTTGTCCATTTGGTTTACTGCAAACTGGTTAATACTCAGTTGCTGCTAGTTATCTCTGGAGACTCTCAGTGTTGGGGGGTGGGGGGGTGCAAATAGAAACTACCTCCCTGAGCATGCCCAGCAGGAGCTACTGGTGATCTCCAGACATGAAATCTTTCATATGTAGCAACTGAAAGATGAGAGCCATGGTTACAGTTTCCAGCAGGAATGTGAAACAGAAGCCTTGAGATTATATTCCACATCTAAGCAGAGATAATGTTGATGTCTCCTGTGTTCAGGTTAATTTCCATGCATTTAGGGCTCCTGAAATTCTCATCACCTCTGCGGCTGGTCCTTGCAGTCACTTTTGCTGCTGAATGGGGGCCCCAATTAAGAAGTGCTTGCTGGTGTTCTTCCAGCAATATCTCGTGAGTTTGAACAATTTTAGTGAAATAAATGTAACAAGGAAAAATGAATTCTCTTTAGCCTCTATTCAGCCAAAATTAGCCTCCGTGGATTCTGGCTCACAAAAGCACCACGGGCCTCTGGCTGTGCTCTGTAGCTGTGAAATAGAATCAAGATTCCATTAGGCATCCCAAGCTGCCTCCTTCTCCAGGGCAGACAATAAAAATGACAACAGGGGATTGTCCCTCAGCTAGTCTAACAAGGGGGTGGGTTCTTTTCTAAATTACTAGATGTCTGTTTAGCTGAGGAAGAAATTTAAAGGGGCCATGGGCCAAAAAAATTTTTTTTTTCAGTTCTTTGGCTTACCTATTAGTTTCTTAGGTCATTTTCAGAAATACCTTGGATTCTACCTCTGTTTGTGCTTAGAGGCTATAGATTCCCCCTCCCTCCTTCTTAAAAATGTGTGTGTTCAGACAATAATAAGTGACCATACATAATCCAGAGAGTAGTATTTCTATAAGAGATATCAGAAGTTTCAGCAATGGCACGTGTTTTGTTGATTTGCCAGATTTTTGTTTTCTTGCATGTGAGAGAGATACGTCTTTAACCTAGACAATTCTAGATTGGAGATAGATTTTCTGCTTTTAGAGTTTATTTATGAATAAGAATCCTTAATGGATAAATTTATCTGTACAGCCTTGTCCTCACATGAGCATGAAAGAAACGGGGCTTTATCACCTTGGCTTTGCAATACCATCATATGCTCCTGTGGTCCTCAAGGGGTCAGACCTTCAGGTTGTCTACATCGGAGGAGCCCCCAATATGTTATGACCTTGCAAAAATTACTATTACCATGAAGTTCCAATCAATTTCTTTCCTATATCAAAAGTGCAAAAGTCTAAGAACATGTTCTTCCCCTATCCAAGGATAAATCTGATATAACTTATTCAGACCTCTCATGAATTTGATTGAACATTCTTTCTCTTTCTAATTGGCCCAGTAAATAGAGTTTTGCATTTCCCTTGACAGGTGCCATAGAATGAAATTTAATACAGCTTGTCAATGAGTATCAGAAAGTTAAAGAGTTCATCAACCATTCATAGTAATTGTACTGTAGTCGTACAGAGTTATAAATGTATATTTCATGACCACTTCTCCTTGGCTTCAATCAAAATTACTGGCAGAAAGTAATATTATATAATCCATGGTGTCACTTACTAATGGTAGTGGCAAGTAAATCATAATGTTTTCATTATAGAATTGCTAATACTTAGAGGTTGTAATATTCCATACATAAAGTCTTTAATAAGCAATTATTTATGTGCTCACTTACTGGATGTTGCTGAACCAAGGTATTTCTTCAACATTAATTGGAAACTCTATTCAATAATTCTTTCTGTAAAGTCATTCATTGATACTATAGTTCTTTAAAGTTGCTTAAAAGAATATGTCACATATTTATTATGGCATTTTAACAAAAACTTGAAATAAATGGCAATGTAAATATTAAAATATAAATTTCCGCTTGTAAAATTTTATAACTGATTCTAAGATAAGAGAAGCAACTAGATATCTTGCTTTTGGATGTCATAGCTGAGATCTGAATCTAATGAATTCATGGTCGGAATATTTGAGTGCTGAAATTGGCTTTGCCGTTTATAACTTAGTGTATGGCCTCAGGAAATATTCTGAAAATCTTTGAGATTTAATAGCCTTATCTGTAAAATGACATATTTTACTATCAAATATTTTATCAATCATTTTGTAAATTAACATATTTTGTTAAACATTATAATAAAAAGGGCAGACTAATCAAATCATAATCTTATTAACATCTGAGATTTCAGTTCAGTTTAGTCACTCAGTCATGTCTGACTATTTGTGACCTCATGGACTGCAGCACGCCAGGCTTCCCTGTCCATCACCAACTCCCTGAGCTTGTTCAAACTCATGTCCATCGTTTTGGTGATGCCATACAAACATCTCATCCTCTGTCGTCCCCTTCTCCTCCTGTCCTCAATCTTTCTCAACATCAGGGTCTTTTCAAATGAGTCAGCTCTTAGCATCAGGTGGCCAAAGTATTGGACCTTCACCTTCAACATCAGTCCTTCCAATGAACACCCAGGACTGATTTCCTTTAGGATGGACTGGTTGGATCTCCTTGCAGTCCAAGGGAGTCTCAAGAGTCTTCTCCAACACCACAGTTCAAAAGCATAAATTCTTCTGTGCTCAGCTTTCTTTATAGTCCAACTCTCACATCCATACATGACCACTGGAGAAAACACAGCTTGGACTAAACAGACCTTTGTCGGCAATGTCTCTGCTTTTTAATATGATATCTAGGTTGGTCATATCTTTTCTTTCAAGGAGCAAGCGTCTTTTAATTTCATGGCTGCAGTCACCATCTGCAGTAATTTTGGAGCTACCAAAAATAAAGTCTGTCACGGTTTTTCACTGTTTCCCCATCTATTTCCCATGAAGTGATGGGACCGGATGCCATGATCTTAGTTTTCTGAATGCTGAGTTTTAACCCAACTTTTTCACTCGTCTCTTTCACTTTCATCAAGATGCTCTTTAGTTCTTCTCTTTCTGCCCTAAGGGTGGTGTCATCTGTGTATCTGAGGTTACTGATATTTCTCCCAGCAGGCAATCTTGATTCCAGCTTGTGCTTCATCAAACCTGGCATTTCACATGAAATACTCTGCATATAAGTTAAATAAGCAGGGTGACAATATGCAGCCTTGATGTACTCCTTTCCCAGTTTGGAAGCAGAGGTGAGTTAAAGAGTAGGTTAACTATAAGTTTTAAAACAAATGTTAAGTACAGCTCCTAAGCAATTATAGTTATTATCTTTCCTTAGGATATTTTGGTCTGATAAACTTTTTTTTTTAAGAGTGGCTGTATCTTTTTGATGCAAAATTAATTTGGACATTTCTAGGGTGCATTAGGTCAACAGATTATTTGTTTTGTAATAACTTACAAGATTATTCTGAAGCTAAAGTTAAAGAAAAGATAAAATTTTTTTGTTTATTTAGTAGTTTGTATTTTTTATTGTATGTCTCCTACAAAGTTGGGACTTCTTTTATATTTGACTACTAAAATTTCTGATAATTATAAAAATTTGCCAAGAAACCTGAAATGTTTTTGTAAATGTGACACTTCTGTAGCTATTGTGAAAGATTTTATGAAACAGGAGGCATTGAGGTTTAGGTGTACTTTTAGATTATAGAGTACAACACTGTTAAAAATTTGTTTAAGTACAGAACTAGCTATTCTAATAAAATTTTAAAAAGTAATCAGAGCCTTACCACTCGGATTAAAGAAAACTCTATCTAGCAGGCAGTATCCCACAAAACACCTGCAAGAAATCCCTAGGGTTTAGGTTAGCACAATTTTTTTTTTAAGTCTTAATTTAAATAGATCCAAGGCTACTACTGGTTCATATGGCACAATTCTGCAAATCAGAAGAAAGTGTTTTCTTTAGGTGAATGCGGCCCTGTAGATGCATGGCGTGGCAAGATGTCAGCACTGAAAGAACTAGCAAAAGATGCTCACACTTTGGTGTGGCACCTCTACCTTTTGTGTCTAAACTCTAGCCACAAGTCACAATCAGCACCCTTTGGCTATTTCTCTGGCTCTAGGGTACACTTATCCACAGCATAGTCTGCTTTTGGGAGAGATCCCCCGGGGAAAAGGATAAATATGGTCACAAGTCAGTGTGGGCAGGAAATTCTGAGGTTCTGTGTATGGTTTTGTTGGAGAAAGAGCAGGCCTGAGTGGTCACATCTATTTAGCCCTGAAGACTCCTTTCAATGTGGAGAATCAGAGTGGGGCTCTTGAGAGCATTAGGCCAAAGGCAGATGTCCCTGGGCCTCCATCTAAAGATGCACTTACATTGAATATTGCAAGCAATGGACTGACCAAGCCTGAGAAGTGAGCAGATGATGAAATGTGAAGAGAGAGAGGGTGCTGTTGACATGAACACCTTAGTGGAGTAGGACCTCTGCCCAGGGTGGCCAGCCAGGCTGTGGTACAGAGCAGCAGAGGGCTAATTCCTTCCCCTGTCATCCCCTATCAGTGCTCACCATTGGCAAACCCTACTAGAAGCCAGAGGACAGGGGGATGTCTGATGTAGTCAACACAGGTCAGCCTCTGGGACAAAGGACAGGATAGAGAGAATGGATAGGGAACCTAGAGGGGAAGCAGAGACATCCAACAGGCCTTCCCAACAGAGAAATAATCCAATTTATGAAGTGTGTCTTCACCAGTGTGTAGGATGACTGAAGGTTAGAGAGCGTGCATAGACTGTAGCAAAGTAATAAAAAATTATTAGCTATATAGTATAACTTGTTTATCCTCCCATATGTTACCTATTGATTCTTCACAATAATATAATATGATGAATAAATGCTATAATATTCTAAGCTCCCCCCCCTTTATAAAATAGTGGAAAACCAAGAGTCAAGGATTTAATTGACTTATCTGAGACCATTTTAGCGTTTCTGACTCTTTGCTTGTTTCTCTGAGCAATGCTATGGTCAACTGTATCTTTGGTGTTGGTTGTGGGGAGTGACAGAGGATGGCTGAATAGGAGAGTTTGCAAGATATAGTAATTCTTGGCTTTCTTTTATCTTCAGCAAACTTGAGGACTGAAAGAGGAGTGTTGTGGTGAAAAGCATTATCAATATATTTTCTAGCCATTTAAATAGTAGAGATTATTCATATCCTAATTTTAAATATTCTATTATGCTCCTCTGAAATCTCGAATTAAAAATTCAAAATTTACATGTCACATGAATTTGATAAATATTTTTTAGAAGACTCAACAAGATGACTTTCTTAATTATAAAAGTTCATTAAACATTTGGTCCTACTTAAAAGTCAAAGAAATATGTAAGAATGAGCAAGCTTCAGGTCATAAATATATGGGAACCTGTTACTAAACAGTATCACTCTATGGAAGAGGATAATAAGTATTCTGGGCATGGGGGCAATTTTTAAAAATGCTCTGTGAATCACATAGATTTGGAAATGTTACATGGTAGCTCATCAAAGTCTCTGAAAAACTCTCCAGTAATGAAACTAATACAATTTGCTTAACCTGTAAAAGAGACCCACCATTGACCACTAACTAAATAGAGAGGCAGTTGCAACTCAGCTCTATTTCAAGGCTTTGTTCGATATATATTTATCTCCTTGATATTTTGATGGTTTAATCTGGAGAAACAGTACTTACTTGAAGTATTTTGTTTAGAGGTCAGGATGTCTTTCTAGTCCTGCTGATATGAAATGTGATGTTTAAGGAATATGATGCTGAAATGTTTTAGTGAGTTAATTTTCTCAGAAGGAGTAATGGAGTTTGTCTTCTAAGATGTCAAAGGACTATATAACCCTCAATATCACATTTTGATTTCATTGTTAGAGAATTTGTTCAAATTCAGTAATTATATATAAAAATTTTCCTTCATCTAAAGTAATATCTAAGGCTGTACTGTCCTCTATAATGATATTATAGTTATTTTAATAACTCAAAGCATTTCCTCTTCTTATATTGTTTAGCTAAAAATACTCATTCAAATTATTATAGAAGTTAATGGAATTTCTAAAATTGTCTTTACAAATGAAAATAATTTGTTTTTATACTAAATATCAAAGCTATTAATTCTGTCTTCCCAGAATTCTTTTACTTTCCACACTTCTTCTGGTCTTAGACTCTGCCCCCCAGTACACACACATATACACTTGACCCCAAGACTGGCCCAAGGAGTGCCTCTTAAGGCTTCAAGAGGTTTTTCCAGGGTAAAAATATAACTGGGGGGCTTGGAAAGGGAACATTCTACTTTTCCCTGGTAGTAGAGGTATTGGTATGTGGATTCTGTGCTGCTGCTGGTTATGGTCCTACCCCAAGACAGAATTATGGCAGCAAAAGAGAATCAGGATAAAGTACAGTGAGAAAAAGGAGGGCAAAGCCAAAGAATGTTGACACTACCGTACAATCATCCTCATTTCACATGCTAGTAAGATAATGTTCAAAACCCTTCAGCGTGGGTTTCTGGAGTATGGGAGCCAAGAACTTCCAGGTGTACAAGCTGGGTTTAAAAGAAGCAGGGGAACCAGAGATTAAACGTCCAACATCAGTTGGTTCATAGAGGAAGCAAGGGAATTCCAGAAAAATATCTACTTCTGGTTCATTGACTAACTAAGACCTTTGACTGTGTGGATCACAAGAAACTGTGGAAAATTCTTCAAGAGATGGGAGTACCAGTCCACTATACCGGTCTCCTGAGAAACTTGTATGCAGGTCAAGAAGCAACAGTTCGAAGCAAATATGGAACAACTAACTGGTTCAAAATTGGAAAAGGAGTACATTAATGCTGTATATTGTCACCCTGCTAATTTAATTTCTATGCAGAGTACATCATGAGAAACGCTGGACTGGAGGAATCACAAGCTGGAATCAAGATTGCTGGAAGAATAGGGTGTGGAGAAGAGAACCCTCTTACACTGTTGGTAGAAATGCAAATTGATACAGACACTGTGGTGACTAGTATGGATATTTCTTAAAAGATACATGTACCCCAATGTTCATTGCAACCCTATTGACAATACATAGGACATGGAGGTAACCTAGATGTTCATTGACAGATGAATGAATAAGGAAATTGTGGTATATATTCACAATGGAATATTACTAAGCTATAAAAAGGAACACATTTGAGTCAGTTCTAATGAGGTATGATTCTAGAGCCTATTATACAGAGTGAAGTCAGTCAGAAAGAGAAAAGTAAATATGGTATATTAATGCATATATATGGAATATAGAAAGATGGTACTGATGAGCCTACTTGCAGGGCAGCAATGGAGACATAGAGGGGGAAGGAGAGGGTGGTATGATATGAGAGAATAGTATTGAAACATATACATTACCATATGTAAAACAGATAGCCAGTGGAAGTTTGATGTATGACACAGGGAACCCAAAGTCACTGCTCTGTGACAAGCTAGAGGGGTGGGATGGGGGGAGGTGGGAGGGGGTTCAAGAGGGTGGGGATGTATGTATACCTAATGCCAGTTCATGTTGATGTATGGCAAAAATTATCACAATGTTGTAATTATCTTATAATTCAAGAAAAGAAGACTGCTGGGAGAAATACCAACAGCCTCACATATGCAGATGATAACACCCTAACCGCAGAAAGCAAAGAACATCACCTCTTGATGAAGGTGAAAGAGGAGAGTGAAAAAGCTGGCTTAAAACTCAACATTTGAACCACTAAGATCATGGCATCTGGTCCCATCACCTCATGGCAAATAGAATGGGAAAAAGCAGTGACAGCGTTTATTTTGGGGGGCTCCAAAATCACTGTGGACAGTTACTGCAGTCATGAAATTAAAAAATAAAGCTTGCTCCTTGGAAAGAAAGCTATGACAAAAGTAGACAGCATATTAAAAATCAGAGACATCACTTTGCTGACAAAGGTCCATATAGTCAAAGCTGGGGTTTTTCTGACAGCCATGCACAGATATGAGAGTTGGACCATAAAGAAGGCTGAGCACCAAATAATGAATGCTTTCAAATTGTGGTGCTAGAGAAATAACTTGAGAGTCGCTTGGACAGCATGGAGATCAAACCAGTCAATCCTAAAGAAAATTGACCCTGAATATTCATTGGAAGAACAGATCCTGAAGCCCCAATACTTTGGCCTCCAGATGGGAAGAGCCAACTCATTGGAAAAGACCCTGATGCTGGGAAAGACTGAGGGCAGGAGAAGAAGGGGGTGACAGAGGTTGTATGACATCATTGACTCAAAGGACATAAATTTGAGCAATCACTGGGAGATAGTGAAGGGCAGGGGAACCTGGTGTGCTGTAGTCCAGTTGCAGAGTTGGACAAGACTTAGTGACTGAACAACAATAGCACTGAGAAAAAAGACAGAGGTAGAAGAGCCAATGAATTTTTCTTTTGTTTCTTAAGCTCACTGAAGTTTGAGATTCTTGCAACTGGCAACTGGAAGTGATCTGCTGAGCCAACTAAGGAATAGCAATTTGTTAATTCTATGATACTTATGCCAGGTGTGGAATTTTTTTGTCTAGCAACTCTCTCTTTGGAGGTGATTCACTTTGGTGATGCTGATTGCAGCTAAAAAGTAAATCCTTTATTTGAATATGCACAAAATAAATGAAAAAGAGACCACTTGTAATTTCTTTTAACTTAAACTTTGTCATATTTTCTCTTCTTATATAAAGCAAGTAAATTGCCTAGGAAAATATATACCTTCCAAATTTAGGGACACATTGCAGGAGTATACAAAGGTTTTTGAAGAAAGTATAAAGTTAGAACTCCATAGCCTTTGGCCTCTGTATATGCACCACATATAACAATTCACAGAAAATGATATTTGTAAAAGAATTGGCATCTTGATTGTTGAGAAAAATTAAAAATTGTTTTTTATTATAATATTTCCACTTGAAATATACATTTCATATTTATTCATAAATATATTTATACTTTACATATAAATCATATTTTTTTTACAAGAGGAAATTATTTTTTCTTGTCTAGTTATCCATTCGTAGCCGGCCAGAAAACAAGATGCATTGAAGATGCTTGGTTACTGTCCTGAATTTCAGTCTGTCTAACAGGAAATGCTTTTGTGAGCAGTTACTATGTGTAGAACATGTTGAATTATAATGGAGTTTATAAAAATAGGAGCCTATAGTGAGCTCCACTGACTGCTACTGACAGTTTTGAAGTTCAGTTACTCTGAAACACCCTGGCCTCATGCACAACCAATATTAGAGTTCTCACATTCTATACTTTCAGTTCAATCAGTTCAGTCACTCAGTTGTGTTTTACTCTTTGTGACCCCATGGACTGTAGCACGCCAAGCCTCCCTGTTCATCACCAACTCTTTGAGTCTACTCAAACTCATGTCCATTGAGTCGGTGATGCCATCCAACCATCTCATCCTCTGTCATCCCCTTTTTCTCCCTCCTTTAATGTTTCCCAGCTTCAGGGACTTCAGATGAGTCAGTTCTTCGCAACAGGTGGCCAAAGTATTGGAGTTGCAGCTTCAGCATCAGTCCTTCCAGTGAATATTCAGGACTGATTTCCTTTAGGATGGACTGATAACAACTATGCAGCAATTATGGTTTAAAACAACTTTTCATGTGTGTGACCTTACTTAATCCTTATAACAACACTTTGAGAAGGTTATTATTATTTCCATCTTATAGATAACAAAACTAAGATTCATGGATTTTTAAAAAAATCTATTTAATTGGAGGCTAATTATTTTACAATATTGTAGTGGTTTTTGCCATACATTGACATGAATCAGCCATGGGTGTACATGTGTTCCCCATCCTGAAACCCCCTCTCCCTCCTCCCTCCCCATCCCATCCCTCAGGATCACCCCAGTGCACCAGCCTTGAGCACCCTGTCTCATGCATCGAACCTGGACTGGCGATCTATTTCACATATGATAATATACAAGATTCATGGATTTTTATAACTTTGTGTGAGTCACTCAGCAAATGGTGGAGCTATGATTGAATCACCTGACTTTTGCCTCAAAATCCTAAGTTTTTTTCAATATTGCCTTTCTAAACAGAGCAACCAGGTATCCACTTTCAATGTGAAGGGTTTAATTTTATTTATATTACACTAAAATATTATAACAATCCCTCTATTATTAAAATAAATTAAATGTCTTTTAAAAAAAAACCTCTGACTTTTGCATTTTACTATTTCATGATTTACTTCCCTCCCCCAACCTGGGCGAGACATAACTGAGATAGGAGAGGGATGGGGAGGTTTGCTTCATACTCTGTTTGCATTGTCCTTGGCATAGAGTTAGGCAAACGAGAAGACAACCAGAAATTCCCCCATTTGACCACTTGTCCAAAGGTGAAGTGAAAAGGTTTAGTGGGAAGAGTTTGACATTTTATCCCTAGACAAATATTAGAGATTATCTGTGGAATTAAATTATCCATATGTACACAGTCTAGTGAATTAACTCTATCTGAAATGGTGGATTATAGCAGAAATTGAAACTAAGCCCTTAAGGCACTCCTTTTACTTTGTTCTCTGTATTTTTTTACAATGAGCCTTTAGATGATTTTGGTTATTTCGAAGGCTGTTTTTCAATATGTTCCTATTCGGTGTGTATTTGTGCACTGCTCTAGCTGGTTTGAACAATTTTTTAAAAAGTATTCCCCTGGTAGCTCTAGAAGCAGACAAGTATTACTTGAAGGGGAAAAAGAGATTTCTATTAGGTTTGAGAGTCACAAGTGAACAGAAGAAATTTGAGAAGTATAAAATACTCCATGGACTGCAAATCCAAAACCAAAACATGACTAACAAGGTTTTGACAAAATAAAAATCCCACTGTTTTTTATATCTTTCTGTAAGCTGTATTTTTAGTGAATGGTTCTTTTTGGTACATGTGGATAAATATACATTTTATATTATATACATGTAATTATTACAGTTTTCTACATGATCCCAGATCTAAATCAAGCCAAATAAAAGTAAATATGATGTTGCTCTCACCCCATTTTGAAAGCCTAGGAAATTATCTTTGTGGTGGAAGGAATATATAAAAGCAGTAAAGCCTTCTTAGCTATTACTTAAGTCACCTTCTTTAGCTTATTATTTGCTATAATTATTTGTTGCATGTTGCTAGGAAATATAATAAATTCAACTTCTCTGCTTGATTTTGAATTTGGCAGTACAGTCTCGAAAAGAGGGGTTGTGAATGAGGGATCCACTAGGAGAATTACTTTCTTCCCCTTGTTCCTGAAACTTTTGCCCAGGAGAAATAGCACACATGAGTGGAAGTATGGTCAAGTCATTACCTAGAAAATTTTACACATTTTAAATGTCACATGAACTAACTAAAAATAAATTGTCTTCACTTTTATTTAGACTACATCTTAGATAGTTATTCACTGTGAAGGATTTCCAACAACCATGCTAGGTTTGTTTTGTAGTTTGAGTTAATTAAATGATCTGCTGAGATATTTCACATACCTGCTTTTATTTCCAGAAAAAGAATGTAAGCAAGCAGGGTTCTATGAGGCCTTCCTGCGATAGACCCCACGCCAGGTCTTCCACCTTCCTCTGGTTTGTAGAAAAACTTTAGCCTCCTAGGCCTTCCCCAAATTTCAAAAAATAAATATAATCAGAGAAGTGGGAAAATGCAGAAACCAAGGAAAACAGGCAAGCAAGACAAAATAATAATAGTTTAGCCTGTAAACAAAGTCAAGGACCTTTAGTTCCTCTTTGAGGACTACAGATAATATTCTGAGCCATATCCTTTGAGCTGTTCTGCAGATAACAAAACCCTTACCAGTGGAAAAATCTGACTGAATGTGAACCACAGGCATGTAGAACTCAGACAGGTTATAAGCAGAAGGTTGATAATGTCACTTTCCGTCCTGATTACTCAACGCCAACCAATCAGAAGAATGTCCATGCGCTGACCACACAGCTGCAACCCTTTCCCTTACCTGATATTTATAAACATTGTTCTGAAAGCTTGAGGGGAGTTTGAGCCTTTTGAGTGCTAGTTGCTTGGCCTTCTTGCTTAGAGTCTGGCAATAAACACTGCACTTTCCTTCCCCACAACCTGATGTCAATAGATTGGCTTTAATGCCTGTGGGCAAGGAGACTTCAACATCAGGTAGCACTTTCTGGTTTCCCATAATGAGCAGGGTACAATGCCGTGGATTCTGTCTTATGTCTATCTCTTACCAGCACCTTAGGTCTATTGTAGTGACCAGGAACTGAGGCATACAGCTCTATACACTCATTCTGAAGTCGGCATCTAAAATTCGTACGTGAGTCACTGACTAAGTGTAACTGGCAGCAGAGTGTGACCAAGTGCTAAATAAAGGAATACCTTATCTGAACTTTATCTAGTAATAACCAGTTCTGGTGCTTTCGTTTCTGCAGGGTTGGACTCTACTAGGTGGCTTAGTGGTAAAGAAGCCGCCTGCTAACGCAGGAGACATGAGTTTGATCCCTGCGCTGGGAAGATCCCCTGGAGAAGGGAATGGCAATCCACTCCGGTATTCTTGCCTGGGAAACCCCATGGAGAGTGGGGCCTGGCGGGCTACAGCCCAAAGGGTTGCAAAGAGGCAGAGACGCCTGAGCAACTACTTTTTGCATTTTCAAGAGTCATTTCAGGGGTCAAATATTTTTCAGGGACTGCTCCGGGCTGATTGATTACTCCATGAAAATCCATATATAAGGACAGTAAGAACTTTGACATCTATCACAAAACCTTATTTTTAATCACTTTCTTTTCTGTGCAAGAAGTTCGGATCAAAATAAATAAATAAAAATTTTGAAAGGGATTCTCATAGGAATGATTTCAGTGTGATAAGTCTCCCAGAGAAGATTGTATTTCATGGGAATAAAGAACCCTGAGGATCTGAACAAAATTACTCAGACTGTTAAGGCATCTTTGGCGGTTTTAAAAGAGTGTTTTGAAAGCTACACCTAAAGACTTTGGCCATTCCTGAAGAACTGCACTCATCCACCTAGAAGAGCCACTGTAACGGGTGACTTCCCCAGCCCAGTTACATATTGTAAACGGACATGGTGGTAATGATCTCCCTCTCACATTTCATTAAGTTTTAATATGTATTGTATTATATTCCTTCCAATTTGCTTGTAGTGGTTTTGTGAATTTCACATTTACCTTTATATAATATATCTCTGTAAATATGTGAGCACTCAAGAAAATATGTGAGAAACAAAAGCATTAGTATAGTTTTAAAGCTGTAAAACAGAGTTAATATAACCAAATGTTAAAATATGGTACAGCAAAATTGTTCCATATATGCTATATGGAATATTCTAGGGTAAGGACCATTGGATTCCAAATTAGTTAGCAGGTTTTTCCCCCTGCACATGAATAATATAACTAAATATTAATTTTTATTGCTATTTCCCACATAAAATATTTATACTATGTATATTTTCATGTTCAAATATTTCTTTTAAAATTAATTTAATAAAATATTTGGTTTTTTTTCCCTGTAAAACTCCTGATTGTCTCTTATAAAATGGTGCAATGGCTAGGGGTCATTTCACCAGAGGTGAAGAACATAAAAATAATTGCTGAGAAAAAAATGATGCATTTTGCACACAATTTTAATTCCATCCTCACCAGAAATTGGTAGTTAGCAGGAAAAGCAAAGGAAACAATGAACACAGTTTAATATTGCAGATAGGAAAGTAAAGATGTGAAACAACTTTCCAGTTTATTTATTTTGTTTTCAGTAGGCACTATTAATAGAAACTATCATTTGTGGCCCTAGGACGTAAATATTACACCACTATCTATGCTTGGTGGTAGAAAATTGTGATTCCACAAGAGAAAGGGCAGCTATTCAACCCTTTGATGACAAACCTTGCTTAATTTAGAGGGAGTATGGATTCCTGGTTTTTCAGAATGTCACCTTAATAATTGTTTCATTTGAAATATAATATGAAATCTCAATAGGATACTAGGTAGCAAATTCCTTGAGAATAGGGATTATATTTAATATATCAATCAGTGCTTATCAATGGCCTCGCATTTAGCAAGCGTTTAACAAATCTTTGTTAATGTTTAAGCTCTACTGGGGGGTGGGCAGACCTCTGGCTAAAGTCAGTGTTTCATCTCTCATGTCTGCACTAGCTAGCTGCCTGATTTCTAGGGTGCGCTTTTGTCATCTGTAAAACGAGGGGATGAGAATAGATGGTCTCTAAAGTCCTTTCTACCTCTAACATGTTATTCTGCATAATACAATGCAGTATAAGACTACCACCCCGCACTGTGCACAGAAACATTGTATGAATTCAGACAGTGTAAATTACAATGTACTCTTTCTGACATGACATGCTCTTCTGGTTCTTCTCATCTCTACTCCCACTCCAGCCAATCTTTTCATTGAAATCGTCAGTCTCGGCTCCAATTCTCCATGCTTTTTGTTGTACCTGGCTCAGAAGTCATGGAATAATATTTCAACTCCCATCATTCTGCCAAATTAACCCAACACCAGAGAAGATCTACACAGCCTGGCACTTTTGGCTTGGGCACTGAAGAGCTAAGAGCCATTGAAGAGGAATTGCCTTGACTTGTGTAATACTGCTGCTGCAAGTATATGACAAAGACCTTCAGACAGGCCAGGATATCGGAGATCTTTTTACCTGCTGCTCTTTGTCACGCACAGAGGCAATGTCAAACTGCTCTCCCACTTGGCCATTTCCCCCTCTGTAACAGGTGAACTAGCGTCCTCATTGACAGATAAAGCCAACATGCACTTGCTCATTTTCCCATCAATAAATCTATCCTTGTTTGTTTTCCTATATCCCAGAGAAAACGCATCTCACTTTCTACTCACTAGATTTTCCTATTTGAAACCTATTAGGAAATCCAGTAGAGATTGCCTTTTAAATAACTCCTAAACTATCCACCCAGCCTCCCTCCAGACTTACCCATTGATAGTTTGGACTGCTACATTTCTCCCCACTGACCATTTCTATGGCTTAACTTTCCTTTATGCTACCCATGTTCTTTTTTTTTTTTTTTTTTTTTTTTTTTTTTAATATTATTTTATTAGTTGGAGGCCAATCACTTTACAACATTTCAGTGGGTTTTGTCATACATTGACATGAATCAGCCATATAGTTACATGTATTCCCCATCCCGATCCCCCCTCCCACCTCCCTCCCCACCCGACTCCTCAGGGTCCTCCCAGTGCACCAGGCCCGAGCACCTGACTCATGTATCCCACCTGGGCTGGTACCCATGTTCTTAAATGAAAGCAGTTTCCACGTTGCTGCATAGTCATGCTGTTGGTTCTAAAATTGTGATTCTTTAGCTTAAAATTATTAGCCCTCACTGTGTGCAGAACTAATTCTTCAATAGTGCAGGCAGCAACCTCAAGGGTATGACTTCTCTTATGTTTCCAACTAGTTCATCCACCTAAAGATCTGATATTGCATACGCCAGTACTCCAGACTGAGAAAACCATATGCTGCTTTACTTTAGGCTGCTTCTCCCAAGATCATTTTCATGAAACCTTACTTACTCTTCTTCCTAGATTTATTATAAAAGCACATCTTAGAACATCCCACCTCCCTATCTTCGAAGAATCATGTGCTTCAGAATGTAGTCATTCTCAGGGCAGGAATCTGGTCTATTTTATCTGTATCTGCCCACCACCTGGTGTCCTTGATCCCTGAGCTCATTAAGTTCTTGTGGATTGAACGAATGAAAAGATGAATGAATACTATTTACCACATACAAATTTAAGGACGTTTTCAACTCAGCATCAGTAGCTAATTAGCATATCATAGGAGAGAGGATGTTGTATCAGTTATCACAGATTCAAAATCATATTTCTGTCCTCAACTAGGCATCTGACATCAGTTTCCTCATATGTAAAGTGAGGAAGATTATGATTCATGTCCTAGCTGGTCAACTGGGAAAAATGTAAGTGAAAGCACTTTACAAATGTCAGTTATTATATATGACTAGGAGCTCATTTCATTCTCCTTTGTCTTAATCATTTTGCATGCTCACTGACTGACACAGCAATTAGTTTTTGACACCCAACTTTTTATTCTCTTTATTTCATGGAATTTGATCAGTGTTTTCTAAACATTTTTACTTCAGGAGTGGGTTTCTGAGGTAGACTTCAGAATATATATAACCCTTATTCTTTCTCTTTTCCACATATTCATTATACAAGTACTTATCTTCTTTTATCCTCTCCCCATACACACTCATGAGAGAAAGATTGTTTGAGGTAATTTACAATGCCACACAATTTATTCATATTGTAGGTAACTTATAGCTTGTATGCACATGCTTATTGACAATACAATCCTTTTAAAATAACCAACTCTGCTTCTTTAGACAGTAGAAGAGTATGCAATCTAAACGTATTAATCAACCATGAGAATTTGAGACCCCAAATATAAGTGTAAATCCTTTCATTTTCATCAGCATGTGTAGTTAATGTCTTGTAAGCACAAAGAGATATTTTCAATCTTGTGAAATTCAAAATCTAGTTAGGAAGGCAAACTTGCAGATATGTAAATACTGTAACCCAAATATCACAGACTTGCCCTTTTGAACAGTGCATATAAAGTTCAAATTTTTGTGATTCAATCTCCAATTGCTTGGTTTCAGAATCCCTAGTTTTTTAAATAGGTTTATCTCTCCTAAATAATTTTGAAAATTTTTAGAAATGCTCATGTGTGTCCACAAATTCCCCTCTTGGCTCTCACCTTGGCTACTGATGGGTTTGCAGTTTTGGCCAAGCTGCCAGCCACCCTAATGCTGGACTTCAGCTCTTATGAATTTTTTGTCTTGACTGTTTCCATCTATGATATTCAAAGGTAGGGAGACTGAAAAGACTTTACTCTCACCCTTGTTTGTGCTTGACAATTAACAGGAAGAAAGAGAAGGGCTTGTCACTCAACCATAAGGAGGTGATCAGTCAGCAGACAGCTTCCAGCTCTCAGCTCCTTTAGGGTCTTCTGCTTCAGGCCCAAAGACACTCTTTACCCAATATTGTATCCTTCCCAGGGCAGCCTCTGATAGCAGTTTTCACCCAAGAGCTCCATGCTGGGTTGACCAAGGCTTTGCACCACAATTAAGTTGCTCCCACCGAATCCCTTCTTCTGACCCTCTTCCTTCCTTTAATATGGGTGATGCTGTCTAACAAATACTCTGCACCCAAAATTCTGTTTCAAGTCTGTTTCCAGAGGACCCCATCATCGACAGAGATTCTGCCCAAAGGTGGCTGGTGCCTGCTCCTCTGACACCATGTGCCACCACCGAGTCCACTGCCAACATCAACTACAGTGAATCTTTCTCTAGTCCCCCAAGAAATAAGGCTCTTACAAGAGAAGAATAATCTGATGTTCGGTGTTGTGTGGGACACCTTGGTTCCACAGAGAAACTCTCCTCTCACATGCCTGGGAGAACAATCTTTTCAACGTTCTTAGTTGTAGAAAGCAAAAGTTGGCAAAAGCAGTTTACTGCAAGGAATTCCTGCTTTCTACCTTGCAACTTCTTTTCAGTAAAACTCAAGTCTAACAGCTTGGAAAGATTTTGTTTTAGCAGAAAGGGAAATGTGGTGAGAACAAAGCATGAGCTGGTTTATTAACACAGTATCCCAGTGTTTTAAACAGGGGATATCAGTGTCATAGCTACTCTTTAGAAAGAGAATTATGCTAAGGGAGTAAGTAGATTAGGTGTTGGATGGGTTGAAAGTGAATGGAGACAAAGAGATTAGTCTAGGTGAGAGGTGGGTGAAGCCGAGACTATGGAAGAAGCTGTGAAGAGAGAGAGTAGGAGGCTGAATGTGAAAGCTATTAGATGTGTCTGATTTTAGAACTAGGGATGGTAGGAGTCAAAGAAGACTAAAGATTCTGTTTGGAACTAATGAAAAGATGATGATGCCACAGACAGAAATAGAAGCACAGTAAGCAGGGCTGTGTTTAGGGTAAAGGAATGAATTTAGCAGGGGACGGGTGTGGTTTAGTTGGCTGTGAGGAAACACGGATGTATGGAGGCTAAAAGAAGGGTCACAGTTACTCATGAGAAGTACTGCCGAATCATCCAGAATTACTTTCTTCGAAAATCTTTCTTAATGTGGCAGTGGGGTAACATGGGGAGGGAGGGCATTTGTGGTTAAAAAATTCTCACAGTTGGTACATAAAATCTGTTGATCTACTCCTTCTGTGACTGTAACCTGGATATAGGCAGGATTCAAGAGGTGCCTTGAGTTATGTTGAAAGAGGAACAATTAGTGCATTTGAAAGCAAGACAAGTAGGTTGGGGTAGAAGACCGAAAACTGAAATATATTACCTCTTAAAAGTAAAAACAGTGACAATAAAACAAGAATATCCTCCTCCCCACCACTACACACACAAAACGAATCTCCAAATAAATGGTAGAAACTCACTATTTTCTAACTCATTCCCTTTTTTCAAGAGAAGAGAGAACTAATGAATATTCTATTTAATCATGATTTGGGATCAGATTAAGCTAGAGGAATGGGGTTCTGCAATCCTTTGGCATCATTACATGTACAAAAGGAGAAAGCTTTGACCCCAAATGAAAAATTCCTTTCCTGTCATTTAAATATTAGCCATTAAATCTCTGCTTCCTGGAATCTGAAATAAAAACTCCAAATCTCTTGGAAATATCTGTGAAAGACACAATTTTCATTCACAATATGTCTCCTAAAGCATAGCAGATGCTAATATAGTTCACACATTTTCCATCCGAAATGTCTGACACAGCACAATATTAATAATGTAAAGATTATGTTAAATAAAATACTTCTGAAAACATTTAGGGCTAATAATAATTATAGTCTTTAAAAAGATAATATTTATTGAGCACTTATGATGTGTCAGTTGATATATTATACTTTTCTTGCCAGTCTTCTACATCTAATCTTTGAGGGAGGTATAATCACTTTTCCTATTTTACAGAAAAAGAAAAAAGAAGCCAAGAGATTTTTAAGCAAATTTCTCAAAGTTACACAGCTTATAAATGTGGAAGACAAAATATAAAAATAGGGCTGTCTAATTTAAAAAATGCTTATCTTGACTATACTCTATAGGATCTTCCCTCCACGACACCAAACTGAATTTGGACATTTGTAGACTAACATATGTATTTTGAAAGTTCTAAATAAATTGTGCAACAGCATCATTCATTGCTTGCCATGATTGTTGCTAATCAATGTTAAGAGAAGGCAATATTTTTAAAAATTTTATTTTTTTTAATATCAAAGGCATTTTATATTGTGGTAGTCAATTAACAGTGTTGTGATAGTTTCAGCTTAAGATCAAAGGAACTCAGCCATACATACACATGCATCCATTCTCCCCAAACTCCCCTCCTATCCAGGCTGGCACACAACATTGAGCAGATTTCCATGAGCTATGCAATAGGTTTTTGATGGTTATCCATTTTAAATATAGCAGTGTGTACATGACCTAAGAGAAGGCAATATTTTAAAAACATTTATACTTAATAGTTCCAACATGCAGACACTTTTGATAGAATACTGCTTTTCATAAAGTGTAGTGTGTACTGTAGTGTAGTGTGTGCTTAGCTGTGTCCGACTCTTTGTGAATCCATGGACTGTAGCCCACCAGGCTCCTCGGTCCATTGGCTTTCCCAAGCAAAAATACTGGATTGGGTAGCCATTCCCTCTTCCAGGGAATTTTCCAGGCCCAGGGATCGAACCCAGGTCCCAAGCATTGCAGGCATATTCTTTACCGTTTGAGTCACCAGGGAAGCCATTAAAAAGTGTAGTCAGTTCTTTTTGTGGGATATCAAAATTTAATTCAGTTCAAAAGTGTCAATCACAAAGACAGATACAAAATCATGAATACAATCACTAATGCTAAACAACCTTTCAAAAGCTTTAGGGATTGATTTCCATGATTAAAGCTATTCTATTTCATTTTTATATCATTTTGAATAATTGGAAAACGTCTTAACTTTTGAAATGTATAATTCTCTAATTTAGGGGTTTCATTTCACAATACTTTCAAACTATTAATTAAAATCTTGAATACCTTTATTCCAAAGTAGAGATAACATGCCTGTTAGACATTTTAACAATTCCTCTGTAACACAGCAAACTGTGACACTCTTCTGACTGGTTCTTCTGCCAGTATAATATAATAGCAGAGACAGAATACTTTGGAATTGGACACTGTATTGTTATGTTGGATTGTGTTATGTTGTTATGTTGGATTGTGATTTAAAAAAAAAAAGACTACAAAGCATATGTCTCGAACATAGAGCAAGTTTGTTCCAGCTGAGCTGGCAAAGTGAGTGAGTGGTGGGAAGTCCTTTACTCCATGCTGTTATTCAAGGATCCACATTGATGAAGGCTCTACCTCACCATGTGGTATTGATATCCAGCTAGTCAAAGTGGGGAAAAACCTACAGGATTTTAAATGGGAGTTTTAAAGACGCAAGGAGTAGAATTGTTCACATGACTTCCACTTATATCCCATTGGCTAAAATCCAGTTTCCCGGAGAATTCTTACTGCAAGGAAGGCTGGAAAATATAGTCTGTGTGGCCATGAGAATAGGAAATGAATATTGAAATATTAATGACAATCTGTGCCATAGACAAAGAGATTTGAGTCCCAACACTGCCACTTGATTTCTGTAAACTTGACTTTTCTGAGTCTTGGTTTCCACTTCTGTAAAAATGGTAGCAAAACTAACGTACTTTATATAATTGCTTTAAGGATTAAAACTGATTTTTCTGTAGTGTACTTAGCTCAGTATTTGACAATAGGAACTACTTGGTAAATGATAACACTTGTCTTTTTGTGAGAAGAAGATATTCAAGGACATCTTTTTGGGTATTATAATGGGAATTATCTGTACTGGGTAAGTGCTATTGAGGACCAGAAACTATTGAACAAAATCTAAATCAAGGGACAAACTGCAATATGGATTTATATTATTATTATTGTTCTTATTAACAGTAATGATACTTTTCATTGATTCCTAACTTCATAAAGATATTTACATAATTTATTCAATACTTACCATAATCTTATGATTCAAGTGCTATACCTATTTTTTAGTTGAAGCAACAGAGGTTAAAAAATTAAGTAATTAATACAAATCTACAACCAGAAAATTAGAAAAATAAGATCTGATTCAGATCCATCTTACTAGAGAGCTCAGGTTCTTAAAAATATCTGTACCAAAATCTAGGGTGAAGGAGATTCATCAGATCTAAAAAGAAAAATGAATGGAACTTATCAACAGCACTCAGAAGGACCATTGACATTTCACAGCCAAGTTCAAGAACCTGAAAAGTCAAATTCTAAAGAAGTTCGGAGTTCTGTCTCATAGGGTGGAGCAGGGGAATATCATTAACAATAACGACTTTGCCCACTTAAGTTTTTTTGTCTACAACAAAATGATGCATCTCAAAGTATAAGGATGGGTGGGAAAAGATATAGCCAAACATTTGTAGCATCTCGCTTGAGAATCAGCTTATCACTCCAGGGTGTTAGATTGCCACCTAGAGATACCGCCAGGTCATGGCTGAGGCCCTTATCATCCCTACCATACCCGGAGGGAGGACCATTAGAGCTTCTGCAGCCACAGGATTCATGGAAAGGAGTTGCTGTTTGGCCAGCTTGGAAATACCTCCTGCAGCCGGGGAGGTCCAGAGTAGGCTGTGACTGGTGATGAGTGATTCCCTGCTGTGGTGTGTGCTAAGCAGGAGGTGAGGGGCACAATTTCAGGACTGCAGGGTTGTCCTGGGTTGGGAGGTGGTCAATTTTAGAGTTTAGATTACAAGAAGTGCAGCCTCTGCTTGCATGGGAAAGTGAAAGTGACAGCCACTCAGCTGTGTCAACTTTTTTGGGACCCATGGACTGAAGGCTCCTCTATCCATGGAAATCCTAAGGCAAGAAACTGGAGTGGGTAGCTGTTCCCTTCCCCAGAGGATCTCCCCGACCCAGGGATTGAAGGGAAGCCGAGGTAAGAACAATGTTCAGAGTGCCTTCTCCGATCCCCTTAAATGAATGTAATCCACCCTGCCTATATATCTCTAGACACTGTATGTAGTTAGTGTTCTTTCTCTCCATAGATATAGACACAGGGTTTCCCTGATGGCTCAGATGGTAAAGAATATGCCTGCAATGCAGAAGAACCAGGTTTGATCCCTGAATCAGGAAGGTCCTCCTTGAGAAGGGAATGGCCACCCACTCAGTGTTCTTGCCTGGAGAATTCCATGGACAGAGCAGCCTGGTGGCCTACAGTCCATGGAGTAGAAAAGAGTTGGACGTGACTGAATGGCTAACACTTTCAAAGATGATACAGATTGGACAGATATATAGAATGGACATTTAAAAGTCAAAAAACTACAATTATTTGCAGTTCTCTGTGAAACTGATTCAAACAGAGGAGGAGAATCAGATTTCCAGAGACATGTTGATATCAGATGAAGCTGGAGGTTGCTTGGGGAATGGGATAGAACAAAAATGACAAGAGAAAATACTGATAAAGCAGTTTCTAGGGGCCGGTAGGTAGTATATTTTGGATGAATATATCCAAAGACTGCACATAATCTTGTAATGTATTTTAAAATTGGTAATAATGTTTTCCATTTTTAGCTTCCAAACAGAAACAACTGGCATCATCTGCTCCTGTTAGTAAGAATTCATGGTTCATTTTTACTAAATAAAAACTTTCTGCTCTATGTTTGAACCCAAACCTTTCTTAAATTCTACACACCACACAGACACAAAGTGTCTATGGATCTTAAGAATGCCAAAGTCATTGGCCTTCTTTCCATTTACAATTTAGAATTAAATAATGCACTTTAACAACAACACTGAAACAAATGCCACCAGGAAAGGGAATTCGCCATTTGAAGTGCAATAGAAGCTCTGAAGCTAATGGGACCTTGCTGTAAGTCTCCTGAGCTATAGGAGAGGCAGACATCCCCATGGAAAGTGGCAATTACCTTCAATCTCCCTGATCTGAAGTAATCCTTGCTACACGCGTCCCTCATTGTGAGTGATGAGGCCCACTGTTTGCTGAGTCTAAAACCAAATGATCTTTCACAAGCAAAATTTAAACTTGAAATAGGATTCTCTGGCTCCTGATCTTGAGTCTATTTTTTTTTTTTCTCCATGCACTTTATCCATCCCCAAATCAGGCTCAGGCTGGCTACAGATGGTGCTGGTGTGTAATGAGAAGGGCTCTGAAGCTGCTGCGGCTCCCAAGGGAGGGTTCAGTAATGGAACTAACTATGTATTGTCCACCTTATAGACTAGATTTGATTTTGGACTATTGGCCCAACTGTGTGTGTTTATTTCTCAGCACTGAATGGTTTCCATTAGCTCCAGGCTGATTGAACATAGACTATGGAGTGAGAAGGAACAGAACATTTTTCCCCTCTGAATGCTGATGCAATCCCTTTTCTTTTCTGACAACTGAGTAATGTTTGCCATTGGAAACTGTGTTAGAAATGAGCTGATATTTGCAGTCATTAGTGAAAAAGAATTGTTTTGATCCCAGGGAACAAAGTGAGCATTCTTTTTTGGATGACATTGTTTCAGAAGTTTGTGCCTAAAACTTGTCCATTCAAGACACTGAAAGAGAAACTGCTAACATTTTAAAGCTGAAAATTACCTTGTTTCAGTAAATCAAAAAATTAATATTTAAGACCTCATAAATTTTGCTCACAGAGCATAGCCAAATATTATTATCATAACGAAAACAAAAACCTTAACTCAGCAAATTAGTCACCAAAGACCACATGTAAATTGACATTTTAGTTTCTTAACTAATGGAATCATTTGTCATTTTAGTGAAGCAGTTCATTATAAAAATAAATTAAGAATAAGTAAATTGTAGTCATAGCAATCATGATGAAATTATTAGTAATTACATTTACCGGCATGAAAGTTTTTTGCATGCTTCTCATCAGCAGATGCTATTCAAAATAACTTTGGAAATAAGCATCGATGTTATATCAAGGTTTATTTTTAATTAAAAAAAGCATAGTGTAAATAAGAAAGTTGCTAATTAACATCATAGAAAATATTGTCTTTCTCTTTCAAATGCACACAAACTCAACTATGCAATTTTAATAGAAAATGAAGAAAATGAGAACTCTCTCTACTACCTTAACTAGTAAAAAGAAAATTAGAAAGCAGAGACCAGCTCATGCAGCTTCTAAATAAATGAAAAGGAAATTACATTTCTCTGGGTAAATATTTACTTCCTAAAGCGTGCCAATGGAAGCTACTATTTTAGAAATGGGACATGGTAGTAACTAACTTGTACTTAGTTGATTTAATTGGAAATGTGCTGTTTTTCATTTTAAGTCTTCTGTTTTAATTGTAGAATAAAGAATTTCCGATCTGATGTTCTAATTGCACTTGGGAAGTGTTATCCTGTTTACACATATATTGATCTGTCAGATGGTCTCATATGTATCTAGGTGGACCATATTAGAAAGAACATTTAGCCTGTTTTTACCTATGATACCCTTGAATAGAACATTTTTATTTCTAAATTTTTGAAGACACTTTTTATACTTAAACTTCCAAGTATGCAGATAACATTGTGCTTCTAATTTGAAACTTCAATTAGTAAAATTTCTGGTGCAAAAATGTAACATAAAATGTATTTTAAAAATTTTATAAAATTCAATTTAAATGCTAGCATACAGAAAAAAATGACGTTGGCTAAAAATTACTTTTCTTTCTACTCTATATAAGATTTACAAAAAAAAAAAAAAAAAAGATTTACAAAGAAACATTTCCCCAAATGACTTTTATGGCTATTT